>NW_007727019.1:310591-313063 GCF_000696425.1 Galeopterus variegatus
TAGGGATTTTCCCAGAAATAGTAGATATTATTTTATTTCTACTGCTATTGATAAGCTCTCTGGGGAGCAGTCAGTGGAGAACAGGGCTATGGGAAGCCATTGATGGAAACGATCCTTCGCCCTTCTAGGCTACCATACAGCTACAGGGAACCCTGCACATGGCAAAGTGGAATCACAGAAAAGAAATGCAAAGGGAGATGGTGGAAGGAAGGAGCATAATAGTTGTGTCTACCTGTGAGAAAACATTATAAAAATTAAGTCTTAGAAAAGAGAGAGATTATGAGACAATTATTTGCTTTATAGAAATATTTCTAATACTTTATAAAAACATTTATAAATATTCTTCAGTAAGTAATACATGCAAATACATACAGTAATAAAAGCCGATAGTTGTTGGCTGGCCATTAGCTCATTTAGTTAAAACGTAATAACACCAGCGTCAAGGGTTCAGATCCCCTAACTGGCCAGCCACCAAAAAAACCCAGTATCTGTATAGCTTGCTAGGTTCATTGTTCTGCTTTCCATATAATTGACTCATTTAATCCTCTTTGTAATCCCCATTTCACAGCTGAGACAGTTTAAGGTCACCCACACACACAACCACTGAAGGGCAAGCCCAGTTTCCAGAGTCATGCTCTTAACTTGATCACCTCCTCTGCAAGACACAAAAGGGATGTACCTCTCCCCAGGAGCCACCATTTCCTGGGGATTCTTTCAGAAGATAGATAATTCGAGGAAAATTTCTTTGGTAGGCTCATTCGAGTCGGGTTTTCAATCAGCAGTTTAGAGAATGGATTCAGATATTCCTTTCCACTCACATAGTTAGTTCAGAGCCATAAAACGTCAAGTCGTCCAGGCGCCTGCAGAGAGGCACTGCCTGTTACATTGCCACCTGTAAGTCCACAGACCCACAAACAAGGGGCCTCTGATTTACTAGGCTTCTCCCCGCTGGCCTACACAGCAGTTAATCTTCTGCCCCGGGGCAGAGTTTGACAGCTCCCAAGGGTCCTGTGAAATACTCTTTTCAAAGAGAAATTCTCAATCAAGTAAATTTGAAACAGACTTGGTCTGGATCCAGGTACAGATTCCTCTACCCCAAAGCCCCCAGACAGCAGTTGGCTACACTTCACTTCCTGGGTTTTTTTGAGTCCTCTGGTGTGGACTATGGTTTCCTTCAATAAAACAGTGATTTAAAATGTTCATTCTTCCTGTTTTAAGACTGTGCCAGGGCATAATCATTCTGTCTTCACCAGGGAGCACACAAAAATCTATCAGGGCTCTGGGGCCATCCCCGTGGTGGGTCATCACATAGACACTGTATTAGACCATCTGCTTTTTGAAGAGCCTCTTACTTTTATCCAATTAGAACTATTTTTTCATCCCTTCTTTGTTTCCTCACTTCAAGTTTTATTTTGATTCTTTCCAAGTTTTGAGTTTTCCTTTAGATATTCAGATTATACAATTTTTTAGATTAGTGCCCATGGGCTCTCCTCACCTCTGTCAGGTTGCCTCAGTGATTTTCTGATGATGATAATGAAAAAAAAAAGTTTCCTTCTCTTTCTGTAAACCCTAACTAAAAAAAAATAGGTAGGTAAAGGATGATTTCTTCTTGTGGGGCACTAGGCACTAGTTGGGGGAAAGTTTCTGTGAGGGGAGAAGGCGTATAGTATTTCTAACAGCTCTGTAGTTTTTATTAACAATTTCATTAGATGTTTATTACTGGGCACCTCCCCCTTCTGTGTTCATTTCATCACTGAGTGTATTGATGTGGAAATCATTAATGCTGTTTTGGTTTTTCTTTCCTCCTGACACATGGTGGGGCTGTACTTCCTTGCTTCTTTAGAAGTAAGGTGAGACCATATGATTTATTTTGGCTAATGGAATGTGAGGTGAAGTGACATATATCCTTTTGAGACAGAATAGGGCTGGGCCTGTGAACCAAACTGACTCCATTTTCCCTGCAGAGAACATTTTGTTACTTTTCCACTCCTCAGTCCTGAGATGCTCAGGGTGCATGATTACCCCATGGCCACCCTGGTAAAATAAACTGAGATGAAAGTGGAACAGATATTCATTGAGTTGCAAAACCCCTTCCCCAAGGTTTGTTAAAATATAACTGTTAGCTTTGTTTAAAAATTATTATTATCTACCCATTCTTTCTTTTCCCATAATTGTAAAAATTAAGTTCCAGATTAACTTTAAGACCCCTTTAGGAGTTCCCGCAGTTCCTGCATGTGCACAAAGCTTTAAGGTGACTGCTGCAATGACTCTCCTGGGGTGACGATAATGAACACCACCGCCATCTTGGACCTGCTGAGCAGGTGCAAGGATGAAAGCTCTAACTGAACATGCGTCCATTAAGCAACCAGGAGAGAAGGAGATTCTGCAGCCCAAGCCCTTGCATGACAATAATTAGAAGAGCTCCCTTCCAACCTGCAATGGACAGTGAAAAATTAACTTTTGTTGTATTAA
>NW_007727019.1:314245-314666 GCF_000696425.1 Galeopterus variegatus
TACGCTAGACAATGCAGTTTTCCACTGGAGATACCCGGGAACCTCTTTTGCCTACAGTAGCCCCCCTTTATCTGTGGTTTTGCTTTTTTCTGTTTTAGTTACCTGTGGTCAACCGAGTTCTGAAAATATTAAGTGTAAAATTCCAGAAAAAAAAGATTAATAAATTTGGGTGCCAATCTGAGTAGTGTGAATCCTCCCTTTTCCCAGTGCATCCACAGCTGTTTGCACTACCCAGCCGTTAGTCACTTAGTAGCCACCTGGGTTATCAGATTGACTATCTTAGTATCCCAGTGCTTATGTTCAAGTTACCCTTATTTTACTTAAAAATGACCCCAAAGTGCAAGAGTGGTGATGCTGGCATATTGTTATAATTGTTCTATTTTATTATTAGTTATTGTTAACCTCTTACTGTGCCTAATTT
>NW_007727019.1:314954-318201 GCF_000696425.1 Galeopterus variegatus
ATTGTTCTATTTTATTATTAGTTATTGTTAACCTCTTACTGTGCCTAATTTATAAATTAAAGTTTATCGTAGGTATGCATGTGTAGAAAAAAATAGTATACTTGAAGCTTGAACAACATGGGGGTTAGGGACACTGACTACCCCCCGTGCATTCATGACATATGCAACCAAAATTTTTCCAGTTTATTTATTGAAAAAAATCCACATATAAGTGGAACTGCACAATTCAAACTTGCGTTGTTCAAGGGTTTGCTGTATATATAAGTTAGGCAGTATCTGTATTTTCAGTCATCTACCGGGAATCTTGGAACCTTCTGTATTCCCTGGAGAAAAAGGCGGGAGATTACTGTATTACAAATTTCCTTACAGAGTGAATCCCTTAAATAAAAAATGAATACAGGGCCGGCCCGGTGGCGCACTGCTACAGTGCGCCGCTTGGGAAGCGCGGCGGCGCTCCCGCCGAGGGTTCGGATCCCACATGTAGACCGGCCGCTCACTGACTGAGCGAGGTGCGGGAGCAACACCGAGGGTTGCGATCCCGTGGCCGGTCCCGGTCCGGTACGGGCATGACACTGAGGGTTGCGATCCGTTGCCGGTCACGAAAAAAGACAAAAAAAAAGGAAAAAAAAAAAAGAATACAAATAAGCGATACTATTCACTCAGTGCTTTCTCAGGCACTTTCTTAGGGCAATGTGCTAAGGTTTTTACATATATTATCATTAGGTGGATAGTATTATTACTATTTTATAGATAAGAAAACAGATTAACTTGCCCAGTATCCCAACATTTAAATGAAAGTCTGACTGATTCCAAAGCTTTCAATACTTAAAAAAAAATCTTTAACATAATGACATTTTATAAAAAATCAACATACTATAAAATTGACGTTTTGTTGGTATACAGTTCTATGAATTTTCACACATGTATAGGTTCATGTGGCTACAACCACAATCAGAACAGAGAACTCTCCCTGTGCTACCCCTTTGTAAAACAGCCTCCCCCCACCTCTGGCAACCACTAGTCTGTTTCCTGTTGCTATACTTTTGTCTTTTTTTTTTTTTTTTTTTTAAATTAAATTAAATTTTTTTTTTTTGTCTTTTTGTCTTTTTTCGTGACCGGCAACGGATCGCAACCCTCAGTGTTGCGCCCGTACCGGACTGGGACCGGTAACGGGATCACAACCCTCGGTGTTGCCCCCGCTCCTCGCTCAGCCAGTGAGCGGCTGGTCCGCATGTGGGATCCGAACCCTCGGCGGGAGCGTCGCCGCACTTCCCAAGCTGCGCACTGCAGCAGTGCGCCACCGGGCTGGCCCTATACTTTTGTCTTTTAAAGAATGTAAAATAAATGGACTCACACAGCATGTAACCTTTTTTTTTTTTTTCAGATTTTAATTTTATTTATTTATTTATTTTAAAGAAAATGAAATTTTACTAATGTTATTTTTTGCATCCTAGGATGTTGTGGAGCAGTAGGGAGGGAGGGGGAGAGGGGAAAGGGGAAGGAAATGGGATGGAAGAAGGAGGGAGGAGGAGGAGTAGGAATGAGGCCTGTGGCACCCCCTTTATTCCCACAGGGGAGACTGGGGGGCTTCCAGTGATGGCTTGGTCATTGCCGGGCTGGGTGCAGATGTCAGGGGTGTGTGTAAAAGCCCTCGCCCCCCACCATCCCAGCTCAGGAACCTGGGGCCCTTCTTGCTGCAGCTCAGTGGGTGCTGCTGGGCTGGCTGTGGGTGTCAGGGGGGCATGGCCAAGGCTCGAGGCCCCCTACTGCCCTGGCTTGGGAGAGCCCAGGGCACTTCCTGTGGTGGCTTGGTGGTCGCTGCTGGGCTAGCTGCGGCTGTTGGGGGTGCATGACCAAGGCCCGAAGCTCGGGAGAAATAATTTAAAATAAATATTGACTCACCGCCTTGGCTCAGGAGAGCCTGGGGCGCTTGCTGTGGTGGCTTAATGGTCACTGCTGGGCTGGCAGCACGTGTCAGGGGGACATGGCTGAGGACCTCATCCCTCACCCTCAGGATTGGCTGCAGATGTCGGGGAACACTGCTGAGGTCCTTAGGCCTTCCCCATTCTTGTTTGGTAGCCCAGGGGACTTCTGGTCCTTCTATGTGTTGTAGGTGTTCTTTGGTGAAATGAGACCTTTACTAGTTAATATGAAACTTTGTCTCTGGTTATGGGTACTTTGTTTTTTTCTTTCATTTCTGTGTTCAATTATTTGCTGTTCCCATGATTTAAACTCTGCATTGGAACTAATTTGTTGTCTTTTGCTTACTTCTAAAATGGGGGAACTTCCTGTGGGGACCAGCACTTGAGCTCTGTGGTTGAGCTAAATTGCTCCTTTGCTCTTGAATCCCTAGGGAAGGCTTTTTGTGCAGCTCAGGTTTTAATGGTTGACTTTATAGGTACTTCTGGCTCTTGAGAGCTGTGAAACTCTGATCTGAGCCTGAGTCTTTTCATCAAACTGCACCCCATGCAATTCTATATTCCTGACCAGTCTCCTCTGAGTGGTCCTTCTCTGATAGGGGAGCAGATTAGCTGTCCTTGCTGTGCCTCAGTATTCTCCCGGTGGGCCCGTCTCTCCCACTGCCTGTGCTCCAAACGCTTCCCATGGGATGCATCATGCGCAGGTCCCTTGTGATGACTCACCGGCCTCCGAGTGGCTCCTTTTCTTCAGTTGTTGTGGCTCCTTGCTCCTTTGTGAGTCCGTGGGAACCCTATTAGTGGTCTTGCTGGCCTGGGGGTTGCCAAGGCCCTTTTCTCCTCTGCCACCTCCAAGCAACTTTATCCAGAGGGCACAGCTACAACTTTTGCCAGCTCCTGCTCTGTGTGCTCAGTGGCTCCAGCCCAGACGCGGCTGGGGCTTGAAAGAGTCTGAACAGTTTTTTCTTTCTGTCATCATGGCTTCTCCCACCTCCATGCACTCCGTAGGTCTCTCCTCCTCTTCCCCTAAGCTCTAGTGGCCCCAGCTTGGCTGCCATTGCTTTCTTATAGTTGTAAAACGGATGATTTGTGGGAGAGAGTGATGCTGGGGACTGTCTACTCTGCCATTGGAAGTCTGCATGTAACCTTTTAAAAAAAAACTTTTTTTTTGAAATAATTATCGACTCACAGAAAGTTGCAAAAATAGTACACAAAGATCCCAGTACTCTTCACCCAAGTATCCCCAATGATGACACTTTACAT
The DNA here is from genome assembly GCF_000696425.1 of Galeopterus variegatus. Taxonomy (NCBI): domain Eukaryota; kingdom Metazoa; phylum Chordata; class Mammalia; order Dermoptera; family Cynocephalidae; genus Galeopterus; species Galeopterus variegatus. Next base: position 318,134 of record NW_007727019.1, read on the forward strand.
AACTATAATACAATATCAAAAGCAGGAAATTGACATTGTTACAATCCACAGACCTCATTCAGATTTCA
>NW_007727019.1:318599-323160 GCF_000696425.1 Galeopterus variegatus
CTGCCATTGCTTTTTTATAGTTGTAAAACGGATGATTTGTGGGAGAGAGTGATGCTGGGGACTGTCTACTCTGCCATTGGAAGTCTGCATGTAACCTTTAAAAAAAAAACTTTTTTTTTGAAATAATTATCGACTCACAGAAAGTTGCAAAAATAGTACAGAAAGATCCCAGTACTCTTCACCCAAGTATCCCCAATGATGACACTTTACATAACTATAATACAATATCAAAAGCAGGAAATTGACATTGTTACAATCCACAGACCTCATTCAGATTTCATCAGTTTTACATGCACTCATTTGTGTGTGTGTGTGTAGTTTTATACAATTTTATAACATGTAGATTCATGTAACTAGCACCACAATCAAGAAACAGAACTATTCCATCACCACAAAAATCCTTGTGCTACTCCTTTACAGTCATGTCTTATGAAGTTGGATCTTTTGGAAGCCTTTCTTTATGTGTTCTACCCCCACCTCTTAAAAAAAAAAAAACTACTTTAATGTAACTAAACAGAATTAATCCATTACTTTTTTTTGGTACTATAGTATTCATTTATTTTTACCAACATAATTATATATAGAAAGTTCAATAAAAGTCTCACTGCTTTTTTGCTATTATTATTGCTTTTTTCATTTCATGATTATTACTGTACCGAAATAATTGTGTCACATACAGAGGGGTGTGTTAAAAATCATCTTTCCTAGGTGTCAGATGTACTATGGGGTCACTATTTGGAAACCAGTTGGTTGGACTCCACCAGACATTGAGTGAACAGTAGCTCGTCACTTAACATGAGTTCAAACTCTCTTATAGCTGTTGAACCAAATGGCAGAACCTGAATCAATTTTCCTCTTCAGTGCTCTTTAAAAAAAAACATGTTAAACCTCTAAAACCTTTACTACATGTTTTGGTAGTAAATAGACAAACTAGAAATGAGATAAATCAGATTTATTTTTAAGTTAAAAAACCTTTTTTAGGGGAAAGTATTTTCCAAATTTATAAAATGTCAGTGCTTTCTCTGGGCTCCTCTTTTGCCAACCAATCAGATTTATTATTTTAAGGTAAGAATAGCTTTAGACACTCTGTCTTTAATTTTTGTCTATTTGCCTATAGATAAAAATAAACTTTAGTCTTAATGCAGATTGCTACTTTAGAATTACCAGAATATTGTTTAACCATATTGATTTGTGGAGAGCTCTTCCTTCTTATTGACCCCACCCGTATTCTTTTTGTACATTACTCCTGTCTTACGTCAGTATTTATTGTAAGCATGAGGAGGGTTCACAGTCTTTGCTCAAGTTATTCTTCTAGCATTCTGTGGTCGACTTAGCCTCTAGTCATGACAGAATTTTTCTCCTAAGGCCTGGACAAAGACATTCCATTCAGCTCCTGATGGCATACATTATTTGCAGACCCCCAGATTGGAATAATGAAGAAACTAGAGACTAATAGATGGGTCTGAGCGGGGAACATTTTTCCCTCTGATGTTTACTTTTATATTTTTTATTGATTCTTTTTACGTGTCATCTCTTTTCTACATCATTAGAATTATAAGACAAGGTGTGGACAACTTTCAGAGTAGACTTAGCCAATTCATTATCATAATTGAAGAAAAATGTTGTCTATGTTTCTTGGTGAGTGGCTTTGCCCTGAGGTCCATCAGGACCATGTAGGTCCACCAACCTAGCACATGGCTATTAATGAACAAAATAGGACACGTATGTGCCTCCTTCATGTAAGAGAAATATTCTCCATTTGCCCCTCTAGACTGACTCTCTACCCTTCCCCCACTAGGGTTGCCAGATTTAGTAAATAAAAATAGAAGATGAATGGTGAGGTCAGGTATTTTCCCCTAGCTTCCTCTGGTTGTCGAAGGTTGGCTTTGTCCCTCTGCAAAGGCTATGGCCCCTGCAGGTGGCCTCTCTCACTGCTAGTTACTCTCCGTGCCCAGTAACTGCTTTCTTCTCTTGACATTCAGACCATGGGGTGGTAATGGCTCTACTCTTGCTATTCCCAGGGTACTTCCACCTTCATTCCTTTCTGGTTTCCTTTAACCTTGCCACACCACTGAAAATGATCCCATCATTAAATTCTCTTCTGTACCCTATTTGAAAGTGCCATCTGTTTCCTGTCAGAACTCCAATTGCTTCTAACTAGTGGAGAGTACATCATGTTTTATAAAAATATAATTTTAGATTGAACCATAGAGCTATTGACTTACATAGCTCTATTGCTACGGGCTTACATAATTTCAAGGATGCTTCAGTTTATTTTATGACACATCTTCAACTGCACGTGAATCCTGATATCTCTGGTTTTGAAGGCCTTGGAGATGGTTCAACTCATTCACTATTAGACATAACTCTCCATTGACGACTTTTGTGCATATGACATTGTCCTTCTTTTACTCTCTTCCTTGCATATGTACAATTGTTTGATATTTATGAAATTGAAGTCATTTAATTTACTGACTTTTCAAAAAGATGTATATGTGTATATGTGTGTGTGTGTGTATGTGGGTAGTTAAAAAAGTTGTAGAAAAATGGAATTAAAAGATAGTACCAATCTTTCCATGAACTTCTTGAAATATATATGTATGCACACACACATATATGTAAAATTTTAAAAAGAGAGGTTAAATGGTTAAATCAATCATAATAAATTCATACTATTGAGTACTATATAGTCATTAAAAAGAATGAGATAGGTCTATATGTGCTAATATGGAAACTACTACAGGACAGTCTGTTAGCAAAGCCAAGACCAGAAGAAAAAAAACATAGAAACAAATAATTTGTGTATGCATCATTGTCAAGAGTGGATGGGGGAGGTGTATGCACCAGATCACTGATAGTGATTCCTTTGGGGGAATGGAGTGAAAGGGCAATATGTGCTTTCACGTTTTGCTCTCTAGGCTTATGTATTGTAAGAGATTCTTATGTATCTTTTACAACACATAAGGAGCATAAGTAAACTAAAAAACACTATTAATACCTTCAGAAAGATAAGTGATGATATTGCATCCACAAAATAAAAGCAGGATGCTAAGACAATAGAATGATCAAAAAATGAGAAAGAGCGTTAGAAATAAAAAAAAAGTTGATTTAAGTAAAAAATTCAATGGAGGGGTTGAAAGACAAAGTAGAAGAATCCCTCAAAAGTAGAACAAAAAAGCTGAAAAAGAAGGAGAGAAAAGATAAGAAAATTAAGGAGTTCAAGAGGTTCAACATCTAATTAATAAGGATTTCAGAGAGAAGACAAAAGAGAGAGGCAGAAATTGTCAAAGAGGTTTTATGAGTCTGAGTTCTCCAGGGAAACAGAACCAAAATAATAAGTACATATTATAAGGAATTGGCTCATGCAGTTATGGAGGCTGAGAAGTCACAAGATCTGCACCCAGCAAGCTGGAGATCCAGGAAAGCCAAAGGTGCAGTTCCACTCCATGCCCAAAGGCCTGAGAAGCAGAAGAGATGATGGTGTAGATTCCAGTCTGAGTCCCAATCTAAAGGCAGGAGAGAACCACATCCTAGCTTGAAGACAGAAAGGAAAAGTGAAATCTCACTCAGCCTTTTTGTTCTAGTCGGGCCTCCAATGGTTGGATGAGGGCTACCCACACTGGAGAGGGCAATCTGCTTTACACAGTCCACCAATTCAAATGTTAACCTAATCCAGAAACAACCACACAGACACACCCAGAATAATGTTAATAATATTAATAACACACACAGAACAAATATCTGGTCACCCTGTGGCCCAGTCGGGTTGACACATAAAATTAATCATCACAGATAGGATATAGGAATGTGTCCCAGAGTGAAGGATGTGACTCTCCAGTGAAGGGCCCGACTGAAAATGAGAAACAAAAATAACCTATACCAGGGCACATGACTATTAAATTTCCATTTGGGATAGAAAGAATTTAAAAGCTTCTGGAGAAAAAAACAGAGGTCATCAGGAAATAGGATGGCAAAGGACTCTCAACAACACTAGTAGCTAAGAGATAATGGAGCAACGCCTTCAAAATTCTCATAGAAAATCTTTCCAACCCAGTGCTCTGCCAGCAAAACTATCAAACATGAAGATAGCAAGAAAGTTGTTTACAGACAGTCAAAACCTCAGAAAACTTTGCTTTCTTTGCATATTTTTATTCAAGAAGCTTCTGGAGCATATGTGCCACCAAAAGAAGGGAGTAAATTAAGAAAGAGGAAGATCTGAGTATGAAAACAGGGATTCCAACAGTAGAAAGAGGCAAGTTGGATTTCTAGTGATGGGGAAGAGATGTCCTAGGATCACAAAATATAGCAGTTTCAGAGATCAGCCAGTCCAGAAAGAAACGGAGGATGAGGGGATCCAGGAGAGATGTCTCCATCCCCCTGCAAAAAAGAACTGCAAGACTATTTGAGATGCTTGACCGTGTTGCCTTGGGGAAGTATAAGAAGAGGCATATATGTACATATAAGTATGTGTGTGTGTGTGTGTGTGTGTGTGTGTGTGTATGTGTTTAAAGTCCACTTAAACATATACCAAAAGCAAAACAAAGTAAGTAAACAATATTTA
>NW_007727019.1:324185-329022 GCF_000696425.1 Galeopterus variegatus
CTGCTGTAGCTGAATGTCATAGGCTGGGTGGCTTGAACAACATACGTATACTTCTCACTGTCCTGGAGGCTGGAAATCTGAGAGGAGGGTGCCAGCATGGTTGGATGCTGCTGAGGGCCCTCTTCTGGGTTACTGACTGCCAGCTTCTCATTGTGTCCTCACATGGTGGAGAGGGAGCTAAGAGCTCTCTGGGGTTCCTTTCATAAGAGCACTAATCCCATTCATTGAGGGCTCTACCCTCATGACCTGAATACCTCCCAAAGCCCCACATCCTGATACCGTCACATTGTGGGTTAGGATTTCAACATGAATTTTGGGAGGACACAAACATTCAGTCCATTGCAATGTCTAAGATTGTTTAATTAAAAAATGGCAGCATAAACTTATTACTAAAAATAAGGAGTTAAATGTTAAGGGAAAAACAGCAAATTGAGTTAAAAGTTTCCTGTGCCTTTGGGAGGTCTAATTCTGGGGCCCAGTACTGCTGTGTTTTGAAATTTTATTTTGTTTTCATTGTTATTTATTTGTTATTATGAGTTTTGTAGTATTAGTTGACCTTTCAAACCCTGTCTGGGTATTTTTTGACTGCCTAAAACATTTTATAACCAAAAGAAATTGTGTATAAGGTGATTTAAAATGCATTCGTGGTACAGGTTTTCTTAATCTTTCTTGGATGAGGTTGGGCCTAAACAAACAAGACATCTTGATGTAAATTACCTACTAGTTGTTAATTACTATTTTTACTTAATTCAAATGGCTAAGCATATTAGGGCATGTATGAGTACTTCAAAAAGTTCACAGATGGGCTGGTTGGTTAGCTCAGTTGGCTAGAGTGTGGTCCTGATAACACCAAGGTCCAGGGTTCCATACCCACCAGCTGCCAAAGCAAACAAACAAAAAGTTTGTGGAAAAATGGAACTAAAAGATAATATGAATCTTTCCATGAGGCTTTCAAAGACCTCTCATACTTTATTATATTATTTAGAAAGCATTTTTATCAGAGTAAAACATTTTTTGTCATAACTTAAATGTATTAACTTTTTGAAATATTGTTGCTAAGAACCTTTATATAGAATCAGATAATTTTACTCTTTTACATGAATTTTCTATCACATTCTCTTAATAACCATCAAAGGAAACAACCCGAGATTAATACTTTAAAAATTAATGAATTATTTAGACATATCCTTTAATGATATTTAGATATATCCTCTCATATAATTTCCTCTTCCTAATCAGGGTTGAAGTATGAGTATTAATATCCAGTGTATATATCTTGGCTCGAATTTCTCTAAATTATCTTTGTATAAATAATGCTCCTAAAATAAACATGCAGTTATGCAGAAAACAATCTGGAGGAATATATAACACAAAGCTAACAGTGGGTATCTGGGAAATGGAATTGGGAGGGGTTTTTCTAAACTGTTTTACAGCCTCTGAGTATTATTTTTATAATCAGAATATATTTGTGTATGTGTGTGTGTGTGTGTGTGTGTGTATATACATGTAAAATAAAAGAAAGGGTTGTACATAGTAGGTTTGGGCTTTATTATTGGAATTCTTTATGGTCTTCACCTTCATTACAAAAGAGTTTCACAAGCACCAGCTTAAATGATTTCCTGTTAGACTTCACATGATATTCCAAGTTTGGGTTTAGCCGCTTTTACCAAATGACCCTGAACTGAGGTGACCAAAGGCAACTGCCATGCTCTGGACTGTTCAAGCCAAGCGTGGGGGAAGCGTGGTAATGGTGTGGCCAGGAATGTCTAAGCTAGCCTAATGGGCAATCACTCATCAGTCCATAGTCAGCTAAGGCATGTGCATAGGCAAGCACAGGAAATATTAAACTTTATAGAAAAAAATTATAATGATTTATTATTAATTAATAAATGGGATGCATTCTAGCCAATTTTTTTTTTTTTGTCCTCTTTCCTTGTCAGGGCATTTTATGTTGACCAGGAAATATTGCTGTTGCCCTTCTAGAGTGGGAAGGATCTTTCAGATTAGCCCTTCTTACCTGAGATCTTGCCTGGATTAGCTGTTTGTTCTTGGTTTCTAGGACAAACAATAAAATGATCCTCTGTCTCATGTTCTGTTTTTATATTACTATTCCAGTTTTTAGCATACATTTAGAGACACTGCTAATGTATGCATGTAATTCTGCAGGTTATGGAGGTTCTAAAGGAAATTCATGATGGAACTAGGAATAGAACTGTTTGATGCTCTTTGCTTTGCACCTGCCTCAAATGGCACAGGAAATTTAAAAATTTCTTGGGGCCGGCCCCGTGGCTCATTCGGGAGAGTGCGGCGCTGGGGGCGCTGAGGCCGCGGGTTCGGATCCTATATACAGATGGCGGGTGCGCTCACTGGCTGAGCGCGGAGCGGACGACACCAAGCCAAGGCTTGTGATCCCCTTACCGGTCACAAATAAATAAATAAAAATAAAAATAAAAATTCCTTGGAATCTCCTTTGACAACTCCAAGTCTTTCCTAACTCACATTCAATCCATCAGCAAGTCTTCCTGATGATCATTCCAAAATATGTCTCTACTGGGCCTGCTTCTGTTGTCCTTGCCACCTCCTCCCTGGGCCCGGCTATCAGGAAAAATGTGTGATCAGGACCACTGTCACAGCTCAAATGCATTTCTGCTCTGCTTGTTCCAGTCCTTTCCTTACATAGCAACCACAGCGACCTTCCAAAATAGCAGTTTGACCATGTTTCCCTCCCATTTACTATTATAACCTTTTAAAAGTCAGGATTGTTGAGGTATAATTTTCATACAATAAAATTTGCCCTTTGAAGAAATACAATTCTATGAATTTCAACAAATGCACACTATTGTGTGTGAGTCCCTTTGTAGGCAAATCTTTCTCCACCCACAGCCACTGGCCACTGATCCGTTTTTTGTCCCTGTAAAATCACCTTTTTTACAATGGCACATAAATGAAATCATATGCTATGTAGACAGGTTTCATTCACTTAGAATGCATTTGAAATTTATTCGTGTTGTTGCATGTAGCAATAGTTCATTCTTTTTTATTCCTATGTAGTATTCTAGCAATAAAACTGTTTACCCAAGGGCCGACCCTGTGGCTCACTCGGGAGAGTGCGGCGCTGGGAGCACAGCGGTGCTGGGGATCGCCGAGGCCGCGGGTTCGGATCCTATATAGGGATGGCTGAGCGTGGTGCGGGTGACACCAAGCCGAGGGTTCCGGTCACACACACACAAAAAGAAACAACAACAAAAAACCGTTTACCCAAATCATCAACCTGAATTGGTAGACATTTTTGTTTTGGGCAACTATAATTAAAGCTGCTACAGACATTTGCATATGGGTTTGTTTGTTTTTTGGGGGGAGGGAAGACATATGTTTTCATTTCTCTTGATTAAATATGTAGATGTGGGATTGCTGGGTAGTATGGTAAATGTATGTTAAACTTTATTAGGAATTGACACTATTTTCCAAAGTTGCTGTACCATTTTGCATTCCACCAGCAGTATATGAATTCCATTTGCTCTGCATCCTCCTAAGTACTTGGTATTGCCAGTTTTTTTATTTGAGCCATTCTGAGTTTAATTTGCATTTCTCTAATGACTAATGATGGGCTTATTTGCTATCCACATCTTTTCTTTGGTGAAGTGTGCAAATTTCTTGCCCGTTTTGAAAAATGGGGTTGTTTGTTTTATCATTGAGTTGTCAGTACTGTTATTATTTTAAATAAAAATTCTGAATAGATAATAAGTTCAAGTGGTTGAAAAACCAAAATCGTTTAAAAAGTCATTCATTGAGAACTGTGCATCTTTGTTGCATTAATCCCTGTTCCATTCTGTTCCGGTAAGAGGCCACTTTCATTAATTTCTTATGCTTCCTTCTTTATGTAAATACAAATATATATTTGGGTTTCTTTATATAAGTACAAATATATATTCCATCTCCTCCTTATTCTTATGCCAGAGATAACTTGCTGTATACATTATTGAACAGCAGCACAACCTGGGGAGAGCATCCTCAGATTTCTCATTTTTTTCACCGTTTCATATTCTATTGAAGGGATAAGGCATAGTTTATTTAACTGGTCCCCTAATGATGGACATTTGAGTTTTTCTGATCATTTCTTTACCAACAGCACTACTGTGAATAACCTTGTGCACAGGTCTTTTGGTTTGTGTGCAGTTGTATGTAGGATATATTCCAGAAGTGGTTTTTTTAGACTACTATTTCTTAAAGCATGGTCTTTTTAAACTCACATGTACTTTCTCTGTTCATTTCATCTCAGCTCAAGGGGCTTGTGTAAACCCGATTTATAACAAAGAAAACCGGAGTGTGTGGGTGGTGTGTGCGTATGTGGGGGGGTGGGGGTGCGGGATGGGATGGGCATGTGAAGGCTCCAAATTGAGAACTCTTCATAATTCAGGCTCTACCTGCCAAGAAAGGTATACAAAGAGGTCTGTGAGGAGTGCTGAGTGCTGCAAAATTCTCTTCTGATTGTGACATTCTTAACCCCTCTCCAAATCTTCCTGTTTCTGTTTTCTTACGATTTATTTTATAGCGGATGTCTGATGCTTATATCTGTGCCTTTTGCTTCTGATCTTTATCTGACTAAAGAAACATTTTTCTGATCTGTGTTTCAGTCTCACTGGCAATTTATGGAGTTTGCTCTTCGTAAGTTTTTCTTTTGATCATCGTTCACCCTCAGTTAATTCGCTCAAGTGAAGAGAAATTCTCAGAAGGGGATTAGCAAGCAGAAGGATAGCATTTAGCTCTATCTAATGGAGTGTTTCTGAATGTGATCATTCACTTCCCACTCAAGAGGAAATTTAGGATGTAGTAGTAA
>NW_007727019.1:329496-385017 GCF_000696425.1 Galeopterus variegatus
AAATTCTCTTCTGATTGTGACATTCTTAACCCCTCTCCAAATCTTCCTGTTTCTGTTTTCTTACGATTTATTTTATAGCGGATGTCTGATGCTTATATCTGTGCCTTTTGCTTCTGATCTTTATCTGACTAAAGAAACATTTTTCTGATCTGTGTTTCAGTCTCACTGGCAATTTATGGAGTTTGCTCTTCATAAGTTTTTCTTTTGATCATCGTTCACCCTCAGTTAATTCACTCAAGTGAAGAGAAATTCTCAGAAGGAGATTAGCAAGCAGAAGGATAGCATTTAGCTCTATCTAATGGAGTGTTTCTGAATGTGATCATTCACTTCCCACTCAAGAGGAAATTTAGGATGTAGTAGTAACCTCTTTGATATTTAACAATCTCATTATTCTCTTAGTTATTTATGTCTTAAAGGGCTACACTGACTTTATTTTTTATTTTATTTTTTTTTGTCTTTTTCGTGACCGGTAAGGGGATCGCAACCCTTGGTGTGGTGTTGCCCACACCGCACTCAGCCAGTGAGCGCACCGGCCATCCCTATATGAGATCCGAACCCGCGGCAGGAGAGTCGCTGCGCTCCCAGCACCGCACTCTCCCGGGTGCGCCACGGGGTCTGACCGCTACACTGACTTTAAGTATGACTTTAGTACACTATTCGTGTGCTAAAAACAGAAATTAAAGGTGAAAATCAATAATCAGACTGCCTTCTCGTCAGTTCTAAATTTAACTCACATCTCACCCTTGGTATTAAAGAGACCTTTTAATTTTGGCTTTTTAAAAGTACACACAGTTATTGTGTTAACCTGAGAGTTGCTTGTTTTTAGGAAGAGGTAATTGTCAATGTGAAGTCAGAGAGCTCGACTCAGGCACATGCCACTGGTTCACCTCCACTGCACAAGTTATTTTGAGAACTGCTGCAAATAGAGCCCATAATATTTTTCTTCCCACGTTGTTTATTTAAAGAGACATGGGAACCATCATGAAGAAGATTCAAGGCTCAAAATGTAAACCCTGCATGTCTGCTGTTTGAGTTAATGAAGATGTGATTTTGGAGTCACCTCCTCCCCCAGTTCTCACCTCTGCCCTGGGGAAATGGCAGGCTCTGTAATTTATTGGAATTCTGACCTCAGGGGCCAGGAAGTACATGGACTGGAGAAGGTGGGTAGCAAAGACACTGACCCCTGATGGGATGCTGTTCCCACAAGAAAAATATAACCTGCAGCTCTGGTTTCCACAGCACTGTTTTTAAACACCCAGAGATTTGTTACTCCTCTTGAAATGGCCTCAGGCATGTAGAAGGCACCAGAGTTCATTTAAGGGACTTCCCTCCCTTTCCAAGTCTTAAGGCTGATAACCTGTCATTTTAACAGGAAAATAAATCTTGAAGTAGTTAGAAAATCCCTAGTTTAAAATTGTAGATGCAATGTGCACATACGTAGTCCAAACAAAGTTTTAGGGAAAAAAGACCACTTTCAGGTTGAAGTTTACTGTGAGAAATTTTATTTCAAAAGATCAATTTTTGCTAATTCTATCAAGCCAACAGGGACAAAGCTGAAGGCTGAAAGAAGCCTTAGAGTAAGTCATGAAAGCTTTGGATTAAAAAATATTTTTTAAATGGTCTCATTGAGAAAATTTTCAAATGAGAGTCACTTTTGAATGAATGAATGAATGCTGTATCAAATTAGCCAGAGACAAAGAAGAGAAGCCATTCTACCAGAACGAATGCAGCCTGCTTTGTTTGGGGGACAAATCATTCTTACAGCCAGTTTGGAAATGTCACTTTTAAGTCAATGAGAGTTGTGTTCAAATAAGAGGGGGATGCAAGACCCTATTATATTCACTAGGATGTGATGTTTTGTCTCTGAATGGTTTCTATAGTGCATGAAAATTCCTTTTTTCGGGCTGAAGGAGAGGTCTTTTTAATGTCTTAAACTGCTTTCAGGTTTTACAAAGTGCTTCAGTTTTTACATTTAAAGGGCAGACATGATCACACTGGAACACCAGTTGTCCAGCTACAGAAGTTCTGACTTTTTGGACAAGTCTTTTGAACTTTTAACTTGGTGAAAACAGATGACTGGGAAAACAGAAATACTGGCTCACATGGGGAACTTGTCTTCTGGAAGCGATCCAGGGCTTACAGTAGTCCAACCCAACCATTTTCTCTGCCTTTTGGTGATATTACCCCAGGAACTCTGTCCAGAACAAAGTTGATCTGAGTGGCTATGGGTCCAGTGAAGCAGGAAGTTCTGAGGTGAGACTGAGCAAAACTGATGGGGAAATCAATCCACTGCCCAAAATTGACCAGGCTGGCTGGCAACGGTGGGATTTGTAGGCCAGGCAAAAGCAGCTTGGCACTCTTGGCTCATTACGGCAAACTCTAAATCTCCCAATACTACCAGGAAGTACATGATATCAGTTTGTTTTGTTACCAGTATTAAAAAGTTTTTTTTATTACTAAAAGAGACTACATGCCAAGCAACAGTTCAACACCATCAAATGCTTCTGGCAGATACAAAATAACACAAAAATGATTGATGATTTTTTAATATCATCTTGAGGTAGGTGTGATTTTTAAAAAGACAAGCTTCTCCATGGAGATAGGAGGATGAATCCAGCTGTCAATGCTGAGCCATTCTTGCTTAATGACAAGCAAGACCCTGGAGGCAGAGACCAGCTTATGGAGAAAGCAGATGTTAGTTTTGATCTGTATAAACCTATCCAGAAATAAGCAAGGGATGACGCTTTGTGCACAATCTTATAGCAGAAACTTGAAGTTTTTGAATGATCCAGATTAAAGATCTACTTCCAAAAAGAAAGCAAATTTTAAAGGGGCACAAATTGGACCCATTGTCTGTTGACAAAGATCAAATTCTACACTTAATTGCATAATTTTCCACCCTGGTTTCCAGGTAAAGACAAAGCTTTAGAATTATGGTGAGCAGTCTGTGGCAGGCTTTGGGAAGAAACAGAAAATGTATGTTATATTGCTGTTTCATCGAATATGCTTTAAGGTAAACAATAAATGACACGAATACCAGAGCCAAGTTTTTCATTGCAAGTCTAATTATCATTAGTAATTATAAAAAGAATATTAAAAATAATACTAACAATAAGCATATGTTACATTTTACTGAGTGCCAGGGACTGTGCTAAGTGCCTATGCACATTTAGTCTTCACCCAGTTACCATGGGGTTGATATTATTAGCCCCATTTTACAGATTAGGAAACAAGCTAAGAAAAGTAATTTGCCCAAAGTCACCCAGCTATTTAGTTTGGTGGAGCCAGTATTTGAATACAGGCAGTTTTAACTTTAGAGCCAGAGTGCACAACCTTTAATAAGCTAATACTTACAGAACATGCCCAACATATGCTAGACAGTCACTGTTCTAATTGAGCATTTGTAGATACTGTTATCAATATCATTTTACCCATAAGGAAACAGGTTAAAAAACTTTCCTAGGGTCACACTGCTATTAAGGGTGAAGATGAGATTTAAACCCAGTCACTCCACAGACTCTAGATTGAATGCTTAATGTCTAAGGTTGTCTAACTGGTTAGAATATACATATTTCTCATGGGATTTAGTGAAGATGTTTTCATTTTGAGTTTTTAAAAAGTGGGGTCTGAATTACTTTGGTTAAATTGGTCATTCTAAGAAAGTGGCTGTTTAACGCTGATTAGTTGTTCTCGGGGACATGCTGCACCCTACTGGATGCTGGGTTTTTTTGCTGGTCTTTACTACCCTCTAGTGGTTGGTAGAAAATTCTGACGCAATAGCTATTTGATGACAAAGAAACAGAATGTCCACTAAAGAGGACCCCTTTTAAACATGAAAGTAAAATGTGAACCTGTATGCGATAGTCTTTGTACTTTCATTTTTTTTTAAGGGAGGCTGGCTGGCACAGGGATTGAACCCTAGACTTTGGTGTTATCATCACCACATGCTAACCAACTGAGCTAACTGGCCAGCCCTTTTAGTATATTTAGACTGAGAAGAATACATAAAGACTAAAAGCTACTGTGAATTTCATACCTCTTTTATGTGGATGTGTATTTTATTTTTTATTAATCTTAACAGTATAAGGTTGGCCAGTTACTCAGCTGGTTAAAGAGGGGTGTTATAACACTAAGGTCAAGAGTTCAGATCCCTGCACCAGCCAGCCACACACACACACAAGAGAAAAATCGATAGTATACACATACATAGGAAACAAGGGGTTTTATGTATGTGTGAGTGTAAAAGTATGCACAGACACACACGTGTGTGTGTCTTATTTGTTTAGCTATAGACAATGCCTGAGGTGCATTGATGGATGTGGAAACTCCTACACTAGACTTCCCTTCAATCTTCTTTCCTAGAATTTCAATCAACACCCACAATGAAACCAACCACAGGCAAGGAGAAATGGATTAATTAGAAATTTTCAATTAATTAGTATATTCTCCTGAATCGGGAATAGGTTCCCCTTTCCTAAGAGGTGGCGACTTGAAGAAAATTGGGATTGTGTTTACAGGGAAAAAGTCCTGCTTCAATAGGCACAGTCTTCCCAGTATAAGCAATAAGGGATGTATTGTCTAAAGGGAATTTAAAAACAATAATAAAACCAACTAAAAGGTGGCCTGCTTTCTATTATCACCATCAGCCGACAAATCTAAACAATGACTGATAAAATAATTCTCCCTGGAAAAAATTTTTTTTTTTTTTTTTTCCTTTTTTCGTGTCCGGCAACGGATCGCAACCCTCAGTGTTGTGTATTGTCTAAAGGGAATTTAAAAACAATAATAAAACCAACTAAAAGGTGGCCTGCTTTCTATTATCACCATCAGCCGACAAATCTAAACAATGACTGATAAAATAATTCTCCCTGAAAAAAATTTTTAATCTAAGTTCTAAATGATGACTCTGCTATCTTTCTAGTTTTAATAATATATATGTTTCTAATTGGCCTGTTTTTATTACGTATCCTTTCACAAACATTGTGTTGTATGTCATGGAAATTAATTTGGAGAACTTCTGTTTATATAGTTGGCCTGTGAAAAATGCATGCTTGGCTACACGCATTTACTCCAGGAGTAAGTTCATGATGAATTGGATTCATTAGACCTCAGTTTGGGCACAGTTGTACCATGTGTTCTTGAGTCTAAGCTGTAGATTTGAAATGACGGATGATAGGACAGTGATTGTAAAGACAAAGAAACACAGCTTGAATAACTTTCATCCTATCGTTCTATGCGATCACACAAACATATTTGCAAACAGCCAGAATCACCCTATAACAATGTGTGGTGACATGCCAAGCTTAGGAATTGTTTCTTGAAGACTGGCACATAGAGATTGTGGAGAACACAATTAACTATGAAAAAGGAAACGGGCAATTCCAAGAAGAAAGTCAGGTGAAACAACAGAAGATGCTGATTTTCCACAGCCAGAAGAAACCAGAAGGACAATGTTTGAATGCCTGAATCATCTTCACCAAGAACTGGACATTAATTCTAAAGTAAAGGATCAATTACAATCAATGCTTACTATCACTCAAGGTACTTTCTCTGATTTTTGCAGAAGAAAAATTTGGGAAGTTTTAACTAATTGCAGAAGAAATTTCTGGTAAATTTCCTGGTGAAGATACTGGAGGGGACTTTTTTCTGACTGCAAAAGACATTTAAAAACTGCTACAGTTCATCCTGAAGAAACAACACGGACAGTATTACCTTCTTAGATTTATTGTGAAACGGGATTTTTATGAATCTCTACCATTCTCATCTTGATGCTTAAGTTTTTTCTTAGCTATTTATATATGTATTACTTCATTTGAAAGCAGCTTTTCAAAATTAAGATAATTAAAAGTGTTCTTTGATATGAGTGAAGACAGCTATGCAGTCTATTAGATGTGTAAGATGATCAATTTTGACAGTTCTTGACCAATTTGTAGAAGTTAAGGCTTGAAAAATAGAAATGGGAATGCTACTCATTGCTGCAGTAGACCAAACGTAGGTATAAGTTTTTGCCTCCTTTTAAAAAAATTAATGTATAAGGCCGGCCCGTGGCTCACTTGGTAGAGTGCGGTGCTGATAACACCAAGGCCACGGGTTCGGATCCTATATAGGGATGGCTGGTTTGCTCACTGGCTGAGCGTGGTGCTGACAACACCAAGCCAAGGGTTGAGATCCCCTTACCGGTCATCTTTTGTAAAAAAAAAAAAAAAATTAATGTATATACTTTACTTTTTTTATTTTTTATTGTTTGTCCTTTTTGAGACTGGCCGCACCGTGCTCAGCCAGTGAGCACTGTGAGTGCACCGGTCATCCCTATATAGGATCCAAACCTGCGGCAGCACTGTGGCGCTCCCAGCGCCTCACTCTCCCGAGTGCGCCACAGGCTCGGCCCAATGTATATACTTTAAAAGTATCAATCCATGACATATTTCCTTTTCCTTTTTTGTCCTATAATACTTTTATTATTATTATTATTGTTATTGTTATTTATTAGTTATTTTACTGACATGATTATATTGTTGACTGCTGATGCCCAGTGGAGGTACCCTACCATGATGAAGTTTTAGTAGCAGGGAAGTCAGAGGAGGGGATATTTATGAGGTTTCTGGGGTCTGGTTTAAGGTGGGTCTTTCAATGTCAGGCTTGATTGGGATTGGACAAAGGTCATGATATAATAGTGAATACTATTATTGTATTGGTGAATACAGTGAAGTTAGGATTTTGAAATGAGTCCTCAAAAAGTAAATAATCATTTGATAATTATGGCGGAGCTGTCTATTGCTTTGAGAAGAAGCTATTTGCTCTGCGTAATGGACTGAATGTCCCCCTCGCCAAGTTCATATGTCAAAGTTCTAATTCCTAATATGATGGTATTTAGAGGTGAGGCCTTAATTAGGTTTAGAAGAGGTCATGTGGGTGGAGTTCCCATGATGGATTAGTATCCTTATAAGAAGAAGACAAGACACCAGAGCTTTCTCTCTCTGTCCACTTGTACCCAACAAGGAAAGGCCACGTGAGCACACAGTGAGAAGGCAGCTGTCTACAAGCCATGAAAGAAGGTCCTCACCAGGAACTGAGTCTGCTTGCACCTTGATCTTGGACTTGCCAGCCTCTGGAATTGTGAGAAAACGAAAGTCTGTGCTTTAAGCCACTTAGTCTATGGTATTTTGTTATAGCAGCTGGAACTAAGACACCCTGCTGAGGACAAATCAATAGTCTATTGTTTGGATAAATCAATTTCTCAGGAAATTCCACTTTATATTCCCGATCAAGAATTTTCTGGAAGATTAAAATCATGTTAATGCAGACAGTAGCTGTGTGACTGTAGACAGTTTCAGTTCTCAATATATGCAAAGTTCAACATAAAAAATTATTCATTTTATTTCATGATTATTTCTGTAATTTTTGTTGTATAGAGGAGGAGCATTAAAACTGATCTATTCTGGTTGCCAGTTATGCTAGGGAGGCCTGCTAGAAGAATCATACAAAAAGAGCCTATAATAGTGTGGAGTGGGAGCAGTGGGGCCTGGGGGCCCTGGCCTCACACCCACAAAAGGAAATGAGGTTATAGAAGCATCCCAGAGATAGTCTGAAAGGCCCAAAGATTATTCTTCATGGAACTTTTTTTGGTGTGTTAAAAATATTAATTTATATACCCACGTTCATAGCAGCATTATTCACAATAACTAAAAGGTAGAAGTAACCCAAGTGTCCATTGACATATGAATGGATAAACAAAATGTGGGATATACATACAATGGAATATTATTCAGCCTTGAAAAGGAAGGAAATTTGGACACATGCTACAAGACGGATGCACCCTGAGGACATTGTGCTAAGCAGAATAAACCAGCACAAAAGGACAAGTGCTGTATGATCTCACTTACATGAGGTACCTATGGCAGTCAGATTCACAGAGACAGAAAGTGGAAAGGTGGCTGTCAGGGACTAGGGGGAGGAGAATGGGGACTTGTTGTTTAATATGTACAGAGTTTCAGTTTTGCAAGATGAAAAGAGTTCTGAAGATTGGTTGCACAACAATGTAAATGTATTTAACACTACTGAACCGTACACTAAAAAATGGTTAAAATGGTAAATTTTATGTTATGTATATTTTTTTACCACAGTTTAAAAAATATTATTTTGTTTTATGGAAACATTGATGATCAATCACACTTTATATAACCTTATTTTAGCATAGCTTATTTTTTAAAAAACAGCATTTTAGCAACTCCCGAAGCATCTTTGTGTGAATAAGAAAAGGCACCTTTTCCTTAGATGCTTTGCTACCATCTGCCAGAAAGTTATCCTAATGAATGTAAAAGTCTACAATGGCTTTGGTATAAAGGGTGCCCCCTAGAGTTGTGCATTATACCACCTGCACAGTTGCTCAAAGAGTGCCCCCAACAGAGAGCTTCACTAAACACGAGTGCCCAGGCCCCTCTGTCTACCTCTGGGGGGCCCTGCAAATAGTTCAGGGTGTGAGTGGTGATTCAAGAGAAGCAAAAAAATAAGAAATTTTTGATGTGAAGAGTTTGGATCATACAGGTAGTAGCAGCTGCAAATGCTGTCATATCAAAGCTAATAAGTCAAAACCAAAGTCTCCCAAGGTGCCTAGCTGGTAACTCAGGAGGTAGCTTTGAATTAGAAGTGGCAGGAGGGGATGTGGCAGGAAAGGAAGAAGCTACAGTCAGGGATGGCCTTATTCACAGATCAACAGATTTACGTCCATTATATAGAGCACTGAAAAGGCTCCCTGCACAGATGTAAGTTCTCTATTGTTTGGGAATTCCTAGAATCCCAATTACTTTCTTTATGTCTTACAGATTGTTAGAACTACAAAGAACCTTTGACATCACCCAGTTCCAATCCCTCATTTCTCAGATGAGACATGCAGTCTAGAGATGTGACATGACTCTGCCGCGGTGGTCACACACCAGTTGGTATCTGGCTTTGCTCTCCTCCTGAGCCTGGAAGTGGAGAGGGTCCTCAAAGAAGGAAAACAGCATCTAAAAGAGCAGGTAGAAGATTCCAGGAACAGGAGTGCCCAACTTCACAGTCATTATAATTTCCCTTTTTCTATAACCCATAAGTCCTAGGAAGGGTGAAAAGGGAGAGGAAGTACATGGAAGGCAGAAGAATACAGGTAATATTGAGAAGCATATTAAAGCTTACAAGAAACTATAAGTAGTGTATATTCAACATTTTATTCATTTATTTGCTAAATATATTGTGCATCAACTTATGACAGGGACTATGTACTTGAGGATCTTACAATCTAGTGGCAGAGGGAGATACGTAAACAGGTACATTATGGTATAACCTGCAATATGCTGTATTAGATGTGTGAACCTAGTGCTGAGGCGACCCTGAGGAGAGAACAACTATCTTTCCACAGAGGCCTTGGGGGAGGCATTCCAGCAGAAGGAGTTAATAGAGCAGATCTTGAAGGGTGAATAGGGGTTTGGTGGGTGGGAAGGGTGTGAGAGAAAGTTCTAGGAATTGTAGGAGGAAGTAATAGCCTGTGCCCTGGGGCAGAGTCTAGAGAGGATGATAACTCTAGTAGTGACAGGAGCACACTGTTTAGGCAGGTATGGGAGGCGACCTGGGCCAAGCTATGAAGTTGGCATTTTATCCTGTAGCCAACCAAGTCAGTCAACAAAAGCTGTTAAGCAGAGTGTGACAGGATGCCTTGTGGAAGAGAACCCTGGCTTCCATGGAGGACGAATGGCAGTGGGAGAAAGTGGAGGCGGGAGGCGAGGCGGGTGGCTGGTGCCATGCCCAGGCTGTGCTACATCAGAGAATGAACTTGCCAGGACAAGCCAGGCAGGGGGTGGAGAGCGCCATCTGTCCCTTCACACACAGACTGTGCCTCCTCCCCCTCCTGAGCCAACAGGACTCCTGCCACGGACATTTGAAAGCACGGAGAAAGGCTCAGGAAAAGGGAGGCCTGTGGCGAGTGCCCCCTGCCCCGCTGCCACCGTGGGGCTGCGTCCAAATGTGTGATGTGATGTCTGCGGCTTCCACGTGTAGCACAGCACTCGAGCAGTAAGCAGGCAGACAACGATTGTCTCTTTACCCCTTCCGAGGGAAACAAATGGCCTGTAATTCTGAGAAAAGCAGAAGCAGCCGAGCATCTGGGGGTAAAGCAGAGAAGACCGCTAGTGGAAGAGAAAAGGGCTTTAGGTTGATGGTGGCTGGATACCAGGAGAACTGTGTTAGAGTGGGCCTAAGGTGGTCGCCAGCTCCTGTAGGAACAGGCGGAGGGCCTGTGGCCGGAAAGTCAGCTCCACTCTGCAGGCTGAGCTGACTTATTGGACCCTGCGCCTTTGAATGGATGCAGCCTTACACTTAACCATCTGAGGACATTTTCTACCTGAGGATTTGAAAAGAGTGCCTTGTTTGGTAGCCACCAGCTTAGCAAAATGCTGGGTTCAGTAAATGATTCTTAAGTGGACTCAAACTCCAGTGATGATTCTGCTGAGATTCTTCACTTATAACTGTATATACCCGCACATGTCAAAGCTGCATATTATTATCTGGAACGGTTAATATTGGGAGGGGGAGGAGCTAAAAGGGTGTGGGGGGCTGGAGTCAAGAGCAGAGGCAGGGGGAGTAAAGGGAGGCCTGGGCCGAGCAGGTCCTGGAGTTCCACAGGAAAGGTGAGTGAACTTCAGGTGCCGGACAGAGAAAATTCAGTGTCCCAGGGAGCATTGGTAGTGATGGCGGCACTGGAGGGTCTTGCTCACCTGGATGAAAGTTTCTCCATGTCTTAAATAGCTACTATGGCCACACTGGTGCACCTGGTTTTGAGGGCAAAAGGTGAGAGAGCAGGAAAAGGCCTGGGGCAAGGGCGGAGGTAGGACTTGCCAGGACGTGTTCATGGCACAACAGATTGCTGTGGTGTCGGGGTGGTAGAAAAGAGGAAATAATATTAATGGTACCTGTGATAATGAGAGTTTCCAAGCTCTTCACACTTATGTCAGTTATTTAATCCTCCACGATTCTACGAGGTAGACACATCCAGTGAGGAAAACTTAGGAGAGCACTAGATCGCCAAGTTAATAGAATAAAGACAATGAGTAACATATAAAAAGCATCCTGCTGTCTCATAGGAATTAAAAAAATAATAGCAATCCTAGTATATCCTGCCCTCATTGCCCAAGGTCTCCCACAGCTGTGACTACACCGAAACCTTGTTTTGTGAGTGAGGATTTGAAGGCGAGAAAATAAAGAAGAATATGTGAGAAATTGCTTTAAAACTTTACAAGTGAATCAATGAGAACTGAGAACAGAGTTCCCTGTTCCTGTGTTAACCAGTCCTGGGATCAGATTAAAATAAGTTAGTTGCTTGCTCCAGGAAATTCCTGCTCCTGGAAGGTAAGGGTATAAACCAACTAAATAGCTTGCAATCAAGACGCCTCTCAAGACCCTCATCTTGCTGAGTCCACTAAAATAAGTTAGTTGCTTGCTCCAGGAAATTCCTGCTCCTGGAAGGTAAGGGGATAAACCAACTAAATAGCTTGCAATCAAGACGCCTCTCAAGACCCTCATCTTGCTGAGTCCATGAATCCAAAGCTATTGAGTCGTACAATCCACCACCTTCCAACCAGTTCCTCACCTTACAAGACCTGCCTGAAAATCACTCAGACTGGATCCCAAAATCCTGCAAACATCCTGCCCTACTCTCTGTGTTGAGGCACTGTTAGGGTTTTGCCAAGGTGGAATTCTCCCTCACCTTTGCTTGATCAATAGGTTTTCTGGTGGACTTTGGGGAGTTAACAGCTGATATTAAGCATATATTTAACTATATAGCTCTTAACATTGTGACCTTATTGGTAAGATGACCAAGTATTAGAGCAGTATCACGGGTGTAAAATACATGCATTTTGGATTCTTCCTGCTGTAGTGATGTATGACCCAAAACCAGGGACCAGAGACTTATAAACAGGGGGGCTCAGGGCACTCCTTCCCTGTGGTACAATATGGTTATTACAGTGACTGATTCAGGGATACATGCATTTTGGATTCTTCCTGCTGTAGTGATGTATGACCCAAAACCAGGGACCAGAGACTTATAAACTGGGGGGCTCAGGGCACTCCTTCCCTGTGGTACAATATGGTTATTACAGTGACTGATTCAGGGACTTTCAAGTGCCCAACCACATACACTGCCTCTTGAGTTCCTGCCTTTCACCTAAGTTGCCATGAAGTGTATCATGAGACCCTGCCAACCTGGCCATACAGATTGGACCAGATAGAGTCTGACACAGGCAACTCCAGATGTTATAAGCAAGGAGAACAGAGGCTTTTGAGATGGCCAGATATGAGAAATCAGACTAATAAGGGTGCCCAAATAGAGCATGCTATTCGTTAGAGAATGCTAATTAAGTTACTCAATCTTATTCTCTCTGGGGGTGAGAGAGGGAAGGAGGAAAAATTATGATAGAAACCAGCCTAAGTAAAGACAGAGGCAGCAGTAGAAATAATTGGAGAGTTGAGAGAATCTGAGTCATGAAAGTGTAAATCACTAGACTAGGGAACAACAGATGCTCAGTTCTGAAGGGACCACAAAATGTTGGAGCCATAGAGCTACTGGTGTATCCTGAACAGCTGTAAATCCTGTTCCAGTTCTCCCTGAGGCATATGGCATAGCTGATGATTTGTTGTAATAATGACAAAATAATAACAAGTTATTTTATGTTGATATATAATTTAAAACCATAATATGCACAGATCTTTAATATTCAGTTCTATGAATTTTGAAAATTGTGACACCCAGGTAACCACCAACCAAAACATAACAGAACATTTTCATGACCCCAGAAAGTTTTTTTGTGCCCCTTTCTAGTCAATCCTTCTTGCACCAGAAGCATCATAGATTTATGTGCCTGCTCTTATGCTTTATATACAGTGTCGTTTGTATATAGGCTTCTTTTGCTCAGCATAATGGTTTGGGAAGTCACCTGTGTTGTTGCAATATCAATAGTCGGTTTCTTTTTATGGCTAAGTAGTATTCCATTGTAGGGACATGCTAGTGGGCATTTGGACCTTTTCTACTTTAGGGCTATTAAGAATAAGGCTGCTGCTAACAGTCATGTTCAAGTAGTTTTTAGGATACATGTTCTAATTTTTTTGGATAAATACCAGGGAATGTAATTTTTGGGTGATAGGGTTAATGTGTGTTTAAATTTATGAGAAGCTGCCAGGCTGTTTTCCCAGGAGATTGTACCTCTTTACATGCCTTCCAGCCATGCATGAGATTTCTAGTTGCTCAGCATCAGTGCCAGCATTTAGTGCTGTCTGTCTTTTTGATTGTCATTTGATTGAGTGTGAGATGGTATCTCATCATTGCTTTAACACACATTTTCCTGATGAATCATGATGTTGAACACCTTTTCTTGTGCCTTGTCCATTTGTATATCTTCTTTTGTGAAGTATCTGTCCAAGTTTTGTGCCCATTTTTTAAAATTTGGATGACTCATCTTTTGATTATTGATTTGTAACAATTCTTTATATATTCTGGCTATAGATTCTTTTTCAGATAAATATGCTGTAAATACCTTTTCTAGTCTGTGGTGTGCCTATTTTCTTTCTTAATGGTGTTTTTTGATGAAAGAACTATCATTGTTTCGAGTGCCAGCCAGTGTATGAAGTGCTTTACCAGAATTATTTCATTTAATCTCAAACAATTGTATAAGTTAGATACTGATCTTCTCTTCTTACAGATGACAATATCAAGGCTGAGGGAGGTTAAATAATTTGCACACAGCTCAGGGATGGGAGCGCCAGTGTTTGACTTCAGGGCCTGAGATTTCAGCTGTATTTCAGCTATAAAAACCTTTGGGTTTTTACTCTTCATTGTAAATCATGAACCCCATCACTGAAAGCAGAACATCTGAGCCTTTTCCCTGACAACCTGAAACAGCCTCCCCAAGCAGCGGTGAACTCTATCTATCCCTGGAGGGAACAGACCTACTTCTTAAACTTGAAATCTGTGCTTTAACCATTTTGATGTTAAACAGCCACTGCAGATGAGTTCTTACCATGATTCCAGGGTGCTTTACTCTTATCATCAATTGTTCCAAAAGGCAATGATGGTGTGTTCTGAACATACTGACCAGATATGGAATTATTGTTGCCATAAAATTACTTTGAAGTGAGGTTATACAGTTTGGAGAAGAGAGGTTTCCTTCTGGAGAGTTGTTCAGATTTCAAGCTTGCCTTGTCCTTTTCTTAATTCTCCCCCAGTATGTACTTAAAATAACCACCACATCTTCTTCGATAGATAGCACTCTGAATAGTGCTAACCAGTCTCTGCCACTTTGGGTGCTATTGTATGGGTAACCACATCATCGCTACTGAATACTTATGTTCTTTGATCTCTTTTTATTTATTTATTTATGTTATTTTTATGCTCTACGATCTCTTAAGAATCACCTGTGTCCAGTAAAAAAATCATCATCTGAACTTGTGTAACACAGTTCTTTGCCACAGCTCAGTGACTTATAAAGTCTCGAGAGCAGTAACACTAGAATGTGCATGAGGGCAACAGAGAATAGCGGGCACTAGGAAGTGCCACACCGAGCAGAAGAGTGGAGAAGAGCCGTAAAACTCCAGCGTGCAAAGGGCTAGGGAAAGCCTGCATACAGAGGGAAGAACAGGACTCTGCAGCAAAGGGAGCTAACAGGGCTTTCCTAAAATTAGAGGCAGAGAGCTAAATTATGGGTAGAAGGCCCTGCCCAGCAGGAGGTCTGCAAAAGAAGGGGCCCCTTGAGCTGAGGAAGTCATTTAATGTCCAGTTGACAAAGGGCAAGGGCAGTCCTAGGAAATGTTTACAGGAATGTTCCAGAATGTAACTTGACACCACCAGTCCTGTGAGCCTCATGCTCTGGGCTCCTAATGAGCAATAGAGAGACTGAGGAGATTGCGTTTGTCTCACTTGAAACGATTCAGTGTTTATCTTGGCTTGATTGGTCCCACAGTGTTCGTTTTACAAAGACTTGCAATGCTTTGCTGTTTCCTCGGATTCGTGTTCCTTTTCATTCACCCTTAAATGCCAAAATTGGGAACCATAAAAGTCTACTCTTTTTGGCCAGATGGACTTCTGCTGGCATTAAATTCAATAAAACAAACAGACAAAAACACCCCAAAACTTATTTTTTCCTGTGTAAGATAAATATCAAAGCATTTCATGGGATCAAGTTCTAGTTCAAGCGAGAAGGTAAACGTATGGCACAGAAAAAGAGCATGCACCTCGAAGGCATACGTACTAGCGGTGTGACTTTGGGTAAGTTACTTAACTTTTTTGAGCCTCAGTTTCCTGGGGATGATAATACCTACCTTATATATTCATTGTGAACATTAAGTGAGACAGTAAATGTATAAAAAACCGCTCAGCATGTAATAGCACTCACTAAATGTTAGTTCTCCTCCCTTTTAGGTCTGGGCTTAACTTACTTCATCTGTAAAACAGGACTTACCTTATAAGGATCAAAGGAGAATATACAGGCAGACACTTTGTAAGCTGTGAAGTGCTACATATAGGAGCTGTTGCTGTGAAACGAGTCATTGTATTTTCATTGTATTTGAGTCAGTCACTCCTCTGTGTTGTAGAAATTCCTTATTGTTTTTTTTAAAGTCAAAAAACAATGTGGATGGCAAGTTATCTGTGGGCCTCCAAGCTTCCATGCAGAGAGAACTGGAATATAAAGTGGCAGGGTTAAGAGCTTTAAGAATTAATAGCAAAGAGAACAGAGTTTTAATGGGAGGAAAAAAACTTCCTACACACTCTTCCAGACAAAAGGACATTTTGAGTCCTGTCTGAAATTCAGCTCGAAAAGGTATTGGATTATAAAAATAAGTTGTGTGTACTTTTACTGTGTTGTAGAAATGCAGATATCCAGAGGTTTTCAGCCTTCGAAGCATCAGCTTTGAATTATTTATTTTGAAATTATTCTCTTAATTCTAGACCACAAGAGGGGGTTTCAGTTATGTTCCAAGATGCCATAAATGTGACATGTTTTCAGCCTTCGAAGCATCAGCTTTGAATTATTTATTTTGAAATTATTGTCTTAATTCTAGACCACAAGAGGGGGTTTCAGTTATGTTCCAAGATGCCATAAATGTGACATTCCAAAGTGAGGCTCCAGACCACCATGTGCAGGATGAAGAAGCAGTTCCCTGATGGTGACTCCTTACCCTAGAGGGAGATGAGCTCTGTGTGTGTGTGTGTGGTGGTGGTGGTGCGGGGGAACCAGGATTGAGGGTAGGTGGCCTTGAGGATGGACTGCATCCTGTACCTCCTGAGAGTTGTTCCAGAGATTCTCAGTGAAGTAATCTTTGAAAACCCCACAAAAGCCCTCATAAAAGGCAAAGACGGTTGTGATCAAGCCATCAGCCAGAAACTTGGACACTTCTCTGACTCCCTGTCCCCGGTCCTTGCCCACTCAAGTTAGCAAGCTGGGGTAATGGAGAAGCTGACAGTCCCTTTCCCTCCTGCAGAGTTCCCCAGCCACAGCCCTAAATCCTTCAGCATTTTGGGTTTACATTGGACCAGGCGTTGTAATAACTGAATAGAGTCTGAATGTGCGACCTAAAGGAACCATAAAACAATTATTCCTTGAGGATCTGACAGTGTTCCAGCAAGACCACCTCGCTAGGAATCATTAGGGAATGTGTGGAAGTGTGTTTTGATTGCCACTATCATTGGTGGGGAGGATACTACTGGCATTTAGAGGGGTAGGGATGCTAAACATCCTAGTATCCCAAGAGTCGCCCTGCTAACAGTGCTAATGGTGACCCCATTGAGACCTACGCTTCTAGAGTAAGGTGCAGGATCACCCCTTCCCTGAACAAATTTTAAAAAGACAGTGGGAGACAAAAATAGGTCTGTCATCGTTCCTGTCTATTCACCATGTCTGTTACACTTGGGTTGAAATTATTTCATAGGGACTAGAGAGGTCTTAGTGACAGCTGCTCAAGTATGTCCTGGCTGCTCACATGAATTAGAGCCAGAAGCAGAAGGTGCACTGATTGTGGGGTGTTGCAGAAGCCTGGACCCCTAAAACCCCTGGCCCAGGTTAAACTTGCTGTGGTGACCGATGACCAGAATCAGCCCCAGTTTTGGGAAAACACAGCCGGTCCTGGTGTGGTAGGCTGAATCATGTCTACATTCTAATCCCTGAAACCTGGGAATGTGTTATCTAACATGGCAAAAGGGACTTTGTTGATGTGATTAATTTGAGATTTTAAGACAGGGAGATTTTCCAGATTATCCAGGTGGGCCCTATAAGAGTGAGACAAGAAGACTAAAATCAGAAAAAGCTGTGCCAACAGAAACAGAAGATGCAGGGATGTGTTCTGAAGACAGAAGGGTGCACGTGGCCTCTAGAAGCTGGAAAAGGCGAGAAAATGGGTTCTCCTCTAGAGCTTCCAGAAAGGAACACACGCACCTGTCAACACCTTGATTTTAGCCTATAAGACCCATTTTAGATGTATGATCTCCAGAACTGTAAGAGAGTCAATTTGTGTGTGTGTTTGTAAAGCCACTAAATTTGTGGTAATTTGTTACAGCAGCAACAGGAAAACAGTATACTTGGTTCAAAGTGTAATAGAAGACTTCCCACTCAGGAGACCCTTGTCGTTCTCAGAACTTCACCTGAAGAGCCTCCAAGCCACAACACACCCCTCCCTACCATTTTTGCAGATTCCAAAGAGAAAGAAAAGCGGTCCTGGCAAAATCTCCCTCCAGACCCTGTCAGCAATTTGCAATCACAGCACGTTTCTATATGACATAAGTGTATGTGCATGCAGGACAAAAATCCACATTAAGTGAAAAGGATTTCTATATAATCCCTGGTTTTCCTCACTAAATTTCCCCTCTGTCTACATAGTTAATTGAGCGCTTATTCCATTACATTAAGGATATCAACTGCTTGCTTTTAAGGGCTTCCCTCACCCTACAAATTCCTAGACTAGATCAAATGCAGTCTCAGATCTTGCAAAAGTTTCAATAAGCAAAGTAAAATAAAAATTAGAGAAAATTAATGGACGCTGTTGGGAAAACAAAGAAACAAAAAACCCTCCTTCACTTGGAAGACTTGAGTTTCTAATATGGCATTAACTATATCATCATTTTCAACACTTTCTGTGGCTGGGTGTAGAAATACATTCTACTACAACCAACTTGAATTTTCTTACTTTCTTCAGACCATAGATAGATATTTAGCTAGAAACTTCAAAACAGAATAAAGCCAGATGTTTAGTTTATTTGACAAGAAAGCTTAATATCAGATACTTAAATCATTAAGGCGGAGAGACAGCGTAACTCATTGTAAAACTAAAGATTAACTAGGAGTACACATGGATTCTCTTCTAGCCTGTTTTCTACTCCCCTCAGTAGGAAAAATGTTAATTCACTCAGAATTGGGTTTCATCAGCCCTGAGTCTGGATTCCCTGGGAAGGTCTGTTTTCTCTCAGGAACACTTAGTTTGGCACAGGGAAAATGAAAACAAGTTTTTAAAAAGAAAATCATTCCTGGGTAGTCATTTTCTCTGGAGACTTGAAAAAAGAAGACATTTACGTTGAATAAAAAGCTTTCTGTGCAACCTCACTTTGAATGCCAAGTAAAAATGCACAGATTAGACTCCCCTGGCAGCTTCTGTCTACCTTCAGCTGTCTAAAAACAAGATTTTCAAAAGATAACATGTTTCCTTTTGTCAGATGAAAAATTGGGAAGGAGAAATTTTTATGTGTTTAACAGGAACAGTACAGTACAGGGTTAATATTGCACATGTGGATACCAATTTTGCCAAAATCTGACAAATGAGAGAAAAATAACTAATGTGTACTATTTAGCACACTTTACAAAGTTTCACCACCCAAGAAGTGTTACATTAGTACCACGTGTAAACTTACTACTCGATATGACATGCTTGTGGGCTACATTAGATGAAGGTCCAGTTGAGGAATGTGTGACTAACAGGTTCCACTGAGTAAACTGAATGCATTCAGCATCTATGCAGCTCTGAGAGGTTCTCTGGCTTTCACTGAAGACTTTGGCAACTGACTCACAGTCCTCTTTCATATCCTATGACTTGCTTTATCCCGGGTGAACTTTTCAGCATCCTTGTCCTCTTCTCTAGCTCCATAAGCCACCCACCTCAGTGGTCACAGTCCAGAGCCTGTCCTCAAGAAGGCTCTGACCCCATGGAGACCTCAAACCCTTGACCCCTCCTCTTTCTTCCCATCCGTCAGCACCTTCTTAGTTCATCCAGACAGGATCTCACAGTTACTCACCTGAAAATCGGGGCCTGATTAGATGCCCTAGGTGCTGAAAAAATTATGGTGCCCTCATCCCTAGATATACTTCAAAAAGTATAGGGAAGTCCAATTTCTGACTCAGAGTTTTTTGGTGCATGGCCTGTATGGGTTTCTGAACCCCTGACCTTGATGTTATGTCACTGCTCTCTAAACAAATGAACTAACTGACCAGCCACCCAATTTCTGATTTGTTTCTCATAGTAACTACTGTAGTGTTTTTTAGGGGAAGGGTAGGAAGGAAGAGGGAAGAGAATATAATATTCTTTTAAAATTTATTTATTGTCGGGTTTGGAACCTGCATTGCTGGTTCCCCCAGTGTGGGGTTAGTCTGTTCACTGGGTAGCTGGAATCATTCTTTTACAAAAATCCTCATCTCCACTGCACTTTTACTCCCCCGCTGCCCCAGCCAGGCAAAACCCAACAGCAGTTCATCTGTGCTTCAGCCTCAGCATGCCTCAGAATCTCCTGAAATGCCTGTTCTCATTGCTTGTTCCAAACAAGGTGGAGTTGCCGCCCACCGCAGCTCCCACCAGCCACGCAGACCTCCCTGAGGTCTGCCCTGACCCCGACAGTCCACCCTGAAGCGCTCAGCCACAAGATCTTGGTGATCCTTGGGCTTGCAGGCCAGCCCTCTCGGCTCATCTCTTCCATCTCCTCCGAGGCCTGGGGAAAATTCTGGAGAGGCTTGTGAAAGGAGAGGCGTGCTCAGGCCCTCTTTCTGTCTAGGCCTGTCCTGCTGAGGTTGCTACTCGACTGCAGCTGCCCAGTGCTGGCAGGGGCTTAGAGGAGGGCTGCTTCCTCCCCGCTGCAGACCTATCTGGAGGTTTGGGAATCCCCCTCTGGTCAAGTACTCCTCTCCCCTTTCTTTTTTTTTTTTTTGTCTTTTTTGTCTTTTTCTGTGTCCGGCAACGGATCGCAACCCCCAGTGTTGCCCCCGCACCGGGCCGGGGACCGGCAACGGGATCGCAACCCTCGGTGTTGCCCCTGCGCCTCGCTCAGCCAGTGAGCAGGAACCGGTCTGTATGTGGGATCCGAACGCTCGGGCGGGAGCGCCGCCGCGCTTCCCAAGCGGCGCACTATCCAGTGCGCCACCGGGCTGGCCCCTCCTCTCCCCTTTCTGATTGCCCTTTCCAACCAACTCCTCAAACTCTTTCCCTGAGGGAAAATTACTCCTCGGCTGACAGAGTTTCTTCTCCTATGGGCTCTGAGGGAGTCAGGCCCTTATTCTAGATATTTAAGAAGAAATTTTTAGAACACAGAAAACCCTTTTTTCTCTCAAGAACCTGGCTCTTGTAATTAAAAGCTTGCATTTCAAAACTATTTTTTCTGCTATGTTCTTTTAAAAATGTCTCTTTTGAATATCACAGCTGATGATTGTTTTGAACTGTATCTCACCTTTCTCTGAAACAAGCTTCAGTGGGACAAAAGGTAGGCTGTAAAAAATAGGGGAATAAAAAATACCTAAGGTACTATTAGAAAAAATTGTATCCTCCCCTTCCCCCCAACAACCATGGGTTTTGTCTGACCTGGACAGTGTTTGAAACAACATTTAACTAGTTGCCGATGTTTTTGATTGGATGGTTTCATCTGGAAAGCTGTATTTCTGCCTTCTTTTGGAGCATGGTGACACTGGCCTGTTGCAAAGTCATCAGGTTCTGCTTTGGACAATCCTCCCTCCCCAGTTTGTAGGGGCCCCTCCTGGCCACCTCACATGTTGGCCTTGGCTGCATGGCCCAGCCCGGAGGGCATTTGTGGCCTCTACCCTGGGCAATACTTGTCACTTAGCCTCAATGGCCTTCCTCTGTCATCCTCATACAAGCTATTCCACACCTTTCTACCTTCATTAAACTCTCTACCCTCCACAACACCCATCCTCCTACACTCTCACCAGATGACCAATTTTATTGAGAAAATAGAGGCCAAAATTACTTATAGGTATCAACCCACAAACTTTTCTATATCTGTATAAATCTTGCCTCACTCTCAGAGGATGGGACTGTCCTCCTTTTGGTCAAAGCAACCTCTTCAGTTATGCTATTTTAAAAAATATTGTTTTTTATAATTATGGAAACAATATAGTTTCATAAACATCCAACTAAAGTTAAAAATGAAAATCATCCTCTCCACAAACCCGCAATGATACCACTGCCCCACAGCAAATACTGTTAAATTACTGTTAAATACTTGGTAGATATCCTCCTGGTTTATACACATACACACATACACACACACTCCCCTAAACGTATACATGTACACACTATTTCATTGCATCTTTCCCAAGCAGTGACTGCATATTATTGTGCAATTTATCTTATTCTAGTTATCAATGATTGCTTATATCGTTATGTGTTAGCACATGTAAATCTATTGTCTTCTAGTGGCTATTCGATGTTCCATGAACTGAGTATGTCATGCTTATTAAAATCTTTTTAAAAATTTCAAAAGTAGCATATACTTACTAAAAATAATCCGAATCATGCAGAGCTGTAAAGAGTGATTCTTCCCTTCTTATACTACCACTCCCATTCTCCAGGGAGTAACTATTATTAACAGCTTACTGAGAATCTTGGCAAACTTTTTTGAAAGTCAGGTTTATTGAAATAATTCATATATACTAAAACTCACCCTTTGTTGTGTGCAGTTAGTTCTATGATTTTGTAAAAATATGTATAGTTGTGTAACTGTCACCACAATTGAGAAATGGAGCATTTCCACAATCACAAAAAAATATCCTTGTGTCCCTTTGTAGTCATCCCAGCCCTGGAAACATTGATTTAAAAATATGTATAGTTGTGTAACTGTCACCACAATTGAGAAATGGAGCATTTCCACAATCATAAAAAAATATCCTTGTGTCCCTTTGTAGTCATCCCAGCCCTGGAAACATTGATTTGTTTTCTGTTCCTATAGTTTTGCTTTTTCTGGACGGCCATATAAATGACTAATATAGTATGCAGCCTCTTCAGCATGACTTCTTTCACTTAGCATAATGCATTTGAGATTTGTCCATGTCGATGTGTATATTATCAAATCCTTATTTTATCTGGTACGTAGAAATGGTTTCTGTTCCACCAAATGGGATAATGCTATACCTAGAATTCAGCTATTTTTGTTTGTTTGTTTACTTAAATAGTATAAATCCACTTCCATATAATTTATTACATCTGTCCAATTTTTTTTACCAGTCCAGGCAAGTAAAAAAGTATGAACAAGTAAAACACATATTTGTTCATAAAATCTTGTGCATTTATTGGTAGATTCTTGGATTGCTCAGTCAAAAGGTACATTTAAAATTTTGATAGATACTTCCAAATTGCTCTCTGAAAATGTTGTATATATTTAAACTCCATCAACCTGTATGAGACTATCTTTTTCTCGATAGCCTTACAGGAAACAGATATCAATCTTTCTAATTTTTGTGGATCTTATCAGCAAAACGATGGCATCTTATTTGCATATCTTTCATTTTTAATGAGATTGATCATTAAAAAATATACTTACTAGCTATTTGATTTTTGTCTTCTATGAAATGCTAGTTTATAACTTTTGCTCATTTTCCCATCAGGTTGTTATTTTAAAAAATGAATTAGAAGAAATTCTTTATATATTAGGTTGACTAGAAACGTTTTTCTAGCCTTTGTTTATGTGGTCCACAGAGGCTGCGTGTTTTTGTTATCACTATCCTTTATGATTTCTGGGAATCATGTCATATATAGGGAGATCTTTCCACTCTGAGATTTTAAAGCTATTTTTTTTTCCTTTTTGTCTTTTTTTCGTGTCCGGCAACGGATCGCAACCCTCAGTGTCGCGCCCGTACCGGACCAGGACCGGCAACGGGATCGCAACCCTCAGTATCGTGCCCGTACCGGACCAGGATCAGTGTCGCGCCCGTACCGGACCAGGACCGGCAACGGGATCGCAACCCTCAGTATCGTGCCTGTACCGGACCAGGACGGCAACAGGATCGCAACCCTTGGTGTTGCGCCCGCACCTTGCTCAGCCAGTGAGTGGGAACCAGTCTGTATGTGGGATCTGAACCCTCCGCGGGAGTGCCGCCGCGCTCCCAAACGGCGCACTGTAGCAGTGCGCCACCGGGCCGGCCCTAAAGCTATTTTTTTTTTTTTAAAAAGATGACCGGTAAGGGGATCTTAACCCTTGGCTTGGTGTTGTCAGCACCACGCTCACCCAGTGAGCAAACCGGCCATCCCTATATGGGATCCGAACCCGTGGCCTTGGTGTTATCAGCACCGCACTCTCCCGAGTGAGCCACAGGCCGGCCCCCCTAAAGCTATTTTTAAAGAGAATAAATTTGTGTTATTTTCAGGCACTAAGTTTGTGGAAATTTGTTACAGCAACCTCAGGAAGCTAATATAATGCTCAAATTTATATCTTTCCTGCCAGAATTCTCTTCTGGCCATCAGAGACATAGCCGCATCTGCCTGCTAGCCTCGAATTTGACATGACCCAGGCAGAACTCATCGTCCCCCTCGTCCTTCTGTGTTTCCCTGCTGCAGTTAATGGAACCACCGTTCCTGGAGTCACACAAGTGAAGAGCCAAGAGTCTCCTAGCCTTCCCCATCCACAGCCAGCGATCAGCAGGCCCTGCAGTGTGCACTGCACAAACCTTCCTCAAATATGCCTCCGCCTGTCCATCCCTGTGGCTCTCTGCCTATGGGTTGATCCCCTCCTCAGATCCATCCTCCACATCAAAGCCAAGGTGAACCTCCTAAGAGGCAAACCTGACCAAGCTACTTCTTTTAACCCCTGCTCAGAGTCAAGTCCGAGCTACCTGGCAAGCCATACAAGGCTCTCCCTTTGCAGCCACATCTTTTGCTGTTCCCTGCCTTGAACTCTAAGGACAGTGAGCAAACATTTGCCATTTCCCCTCCTACATTAGATTCTTTCATGTCTTTATGAAACTTTGTGGCCTTCTCTCCTACTGCTTCTGTCCTTGCTTTTCTGGTCAGCTTTTACTAGTCTTTATGACTGAGCTCATTTTCTCTGATAAGGCAGGGCTCAGCATCCTTCCTGTGTCCTCCTGTAGCATTTTGCACTTGCTTGTATACCATAGCAGTTTCCACATTAAAGAGATATTATTTGTGAGCATCTTGAGGCCAGGACCAATGTCTCATTCATCTTTTTTTTTTCCGTGTCCGGCAACGGATCGCAACCCTCAGTGTTGCCCCCGCCCCGGACCGGGGACTGGCAACGGGATTGCAACCCTCGGCGCCGCTCCCGCGCCTCGCTCAGCCAGTGAGCGGGAACCGGTCTGTATGTGGGATCCGAACCCTCGGGCGGGAGCGCCGCCACGCTTCCCAAGCGGCGCACTATCCAGTGCGCCACTGGGCCGGCCCTCTCATTCATCTTTTAAAGCTCAGTGATTTGCACAAGGCCCAGTAAATGTCCGTTGAACTGAACTGAATTGTGTGCAGATAGAAAAAAAAAAGTATTTCATTCGGACATACTATTTCAAAATTTTGAAACCTTTCTTTTATAAATTTAATCTCCTCTGATAGTTCTGGACTGCAGCCATGTACAACAAAGAGCAGGAATCCAAGACAAATATTGTTCGAAAATTCCCAGAGTGAGGCATTTAAAAAAGGAATAATGAAAATGTAAGAAAACTCTGTGGTCAACCTATCTTCTCAGTGTTCTTTCAAGAGAAATATTTAAAGTTTTATTTTTCCTTGATTTTCAAAACCAGTTAGAATATTTAAGAAAGTGTCTAGACATATTGAACTTGACTTTTGACAATCCTAGAAGTTGACTTTTCTAGTCAGCTGTGAAATTTTAATGCAAAGCACAGTTAATATAACCCATAGCCAAGTATTAGGGCTGGACACACTTTCTGTATAAATAAAGAGAAGCAGCAATTATGTCCATCTCTTTGTAGACTAGGATGGGATCCTAAAGGGATAGCAGAATAAAGAAATCTGCAAGACATACTGATACATGACTTAAAACCAATTTTCTCCTTATGTCTTTATTTATAACAGCTTTATTGAGACAATTTATATATCATATAATTTCACCTATTTAAGTGTATAGTTCAATGGTTTTTAGCGTTTTCAATCCCATGTGAGCTTGCTCTATCTCTATAACTAATTTTGTTTCTGAAACATCTGATGTTCATGATCCTGTACCCCTAAAAGTTTCAGTATGTATTTCCTAAGAATATAACCCTTCTACAGTTGTCAGCTTGATGAATTTATGGGGATACAATATAGACAAGAGAGCCTTCTTGCAGAAACAAATGTTTCCTAATCGTAAGACCCATCTTAGATTTTATATTGTACAAAATGGCCATTGGGCGAACTACTGTGATAGGTGAGGGTGTCACTGTGGAGGTCATCACACACTCCAAATGTTGTCCATTAGTCAGTCTCCAGAAGAGTTTTCTCCTCTTCTCTTTGGTAGAAATCAAACCATTCATTTCTAAAAGTCTGCAGCTCCCTGAAGCCCTGAATGAAAAGGTTGCACAGGCTCTCAGTATAGTTCAGTGATGGAGTTGGGAGAAGAGTCCTCCATCACTGCTTGTTTAAAAGTAACTTCAAACATATAAATAGCACCTTGTTTCAAATCCATTTGCTTGCTTTCATCTGCAGAAGTGGTAAATGTGGTCAGGTCTGGTCCTGCCTCTTGTTCTTTTTGTTCCTGACTCTCAGCTGACCTTTCTCCTGTTGGAGAAAGAGGAGAAACAGGAAGGAAAGGGGGCTGGCCTTGCTCCCCATGTCTATGTCAAAGACCCAGAGTCTCACACAGCTGCTTTGACTACTTAGAGATAGTATT
Source organism: Galeopterus variegatus (assembly GCF_000696425.1). NCBI lineage: Eukaryota > Metazoa > Chordata > Mammalia > Dermoptera > Cynocephalidae > Galeopterus > Galeopterus variegatus. The sequence continues at coordinate 355,607 of NW_007727019.1, forward strand.
TTGCAGACCAGTGTCTAGGTGTTTTTTTTTTTTTCCCCCTTAAACATTTCAGAAACATCTTACAAATACATTAATGCTAGATGACATATTTCGGGTAAAAGATATTGAAGAATGGCTGTTACTAATAGATACTGCCCCTCAAGCCCTGTGAAGACTTGGATGGTGGTAAGGAGGTGACCTTACTGAATGGAACACATGTCAGTCCAGGTGGGACTTGTGACGTGGTTTGGGGGAGGATTCTTCCCGCCCCCTCCCCTGTGTCTTCTCACCCACCCTGCTGCCAACAGTTACTACCAAGAATTTCCTGAGCTTGGCTGCAGTGGCAGAGGGGTGTGCTATGTTCAAATATAACCAATCCTTTGTGGACGGAAACATGGATTTTTCTTTTAAAAAGTTATTTATTTATTTATTTTGCTGTATATACAATACCTTGAGGAAAATCCTTATGTTTGTATACATATCTTTGCTTCGTTGTCCAATAACTTTTGTAGAATAAATTTTTTTTAGAAGTGGAGTTGCTGGATCAAAGGAGTGTGTCCTTTTTTATGACTTATGATACATCCTGTCAAATCACCCTCCAGAAAGTACCAATTTACAATCCCACTAAGTGTATGAGAATGTGGGGTCCTACTCTTAGAAACAATCTGACTTCTGGAGGCTCGTAGTGACAAGTGCTGGCTGTGACATCTGGCTGTCTGGGTTTGCACCCTGGCTCTGCCACATATGAGCTTTGCTTTTTAGTAAATGATGCAGTCTCACCCAGTATTTCCTCATCTTTCCAATGGGAATGATAATATACCTTTCTAACAGGGCTGTCATGAAAGTAAGTGAGATACCACATGTGAAATGCCTATGGGATACCTGCCACCTATTACTACTCTAGTCCAGGCCCCAAGAATACCTTTCCAGCTGTTCTGACTTTTCTAAGGCCCAAGGTGTAGCCAGGCCCCAATATCAAGGGCTGGAGGGTTGGGTCTCATTTTGGAATGGTAGGAAGCTAGAATAGAAAATTGGTGCCAACCTTTACTACCCTCTTTATGTGTTTCATGACATGTGACTGATGCATTAAAACCAATTTTCTCCTTATGTCTTTATTTATAACAGCTTTATTGAGACAATTTATATATCATATAATTTCACCTATTTAAGTGTATAGTTCAATGGTTTTTAGCGTTTTCACAAATTTGTGCAAACCATCAATACCAGCAATTTGGGAGCATCTTTATCACTCCAAAACAAACTCTATACAATTTAGCTATCACCTCCAACTGTCTCTGGGCCCCCCAGTACTAGGCAACCACTAATCTACTTTCTGTTTCTATAGATTTGCCTATTTTGAACACTTCATGCAAATGGAACTTTGTGACTGGCTTCTTTAGCTTAGCACCATGTTTTCAAGATTCATCTGTGTTGTAGTGTATTATCAACACTTCATTCATTTTTATTGTCAAATGATATTCCATTGTATGGAGATACTACATCTTGTTTACCCATTCATCAGTTGATGGACATCTGGGTTGTTTTGAATTTTTGGCTATTATAAACAATGCTGCTGTGAACATTTGTGTACATGTTTTTGTGTGGACATGTGTTTTTATTTTCTGGATAAACACCTAGGAGTGAATTTACATGGCCATTGGTTGGTTTTCTAACATTATAAATAACATTGCCATGACTATCTTGACAAAAAAGAGTAGTGGAAAGATTTCCAGTCAAAGGAGAAAAGCATAAATAAAGGTCCAGGGATATGGGTGTTGTGGATCTTAACTCCTCTGAATAATCGTTCAGCATTTGTAAAATGGGTTGTTGTAGATATTAGACATGAGCTATAATAGACAACCTCTGGCACACAGTAAATTCTCAGCAAATAATATCTATTATTTTATACCTGTCAAATCTTGAAGCAGAAATCCTCATGGGCCTAGCCTCTTCATCCATCCATACCATCAATATTATCAGATTTCCCTGGCTTTTAATTTTTATGATCTTGTATTTTATTTTGTCTGTCTTGGTGTAAGCCTTCAGTAACTCCCAGAATGGTACGGCCTGCAGAAACTAAAACTGGGCTCTGCTTAAAATCCCTTTTCATATTTACTTCATACTTCTGCCAAACTCTCCTTGTTATTAACTTCTTTCCCTGTACCCCGCTGCAAGAGAGGCAAGTTCAACTCTTCCAGCTCTCAAGTCACCGGGAACCTGATCAGTGTACAGACTTGAGATGAAAATCCTGGCCTATATAAAACGGTGGTCCATAGGTTGAATCCAATATGCAAGCTGGAACTGTTTGGTTTGCACAGTGCAAGGTAATAAAGTTGAACCAATATATAAAAATTAGGAGATTTTACACAAAACTCTATATTTCAAATTGCTTCTGAAAAATACCAGGAGAGATGGCAATATTGGGCCTTCATTCTTGCATGATAAAAATAGATTTATTTGTGCTAAGAGGCAAGTTCAACTCTTCCAGCTCTCAAGTCACCGGGAACCTGATCAGTGTACAGACTTGAGATGAAAATCCTGGCCTATATAAAACGGTGGTCCATAGGTTGAATCCAATATGCAAACTGGAACTGTTCGGTTTGCACAGTGCAAGGTAATAAAGTTGAACCAATACATAAAAATTAGGAGATTTTACACAAAACTCTATATTTCAAATTGCTTCTGAAAAATATCAGGAGAGATGGCAATATTGGGCCTTCATTCTTGCATGATAAAAATAGATTGATTTGTGCTGCTCCAGCTCCTTCATATGGTGTGTTTCAGGGCTATGGTGAAGGGAGGGGAAGTTGTCAGTCAAGGCAGGCAAAACAAACACACTAATTTTTTTACAAGTTCTTGAGTGTCCACAGCACCATCTCTCTTCTCCCACCTCCGCCGCCATTGTCCTTTATCCCTGCTAAGCCCCCTGGCATTTTTGGTCATTTCACACCAATCCGGGTAACTTATAACACACTAATTTTTTTACAAGTTCTTGAGTGTCCACAGCACCATCTCTCTTCTCCCACCTCTGCCGCCATTGTCCTTTATCCCTGCTAAGCCCCCTGGCATTTTTGGTCATTTCACACCAATCCGGGTAACTTATTTATTTTTTTTTTTAACTTTGTCTTACGTTCTGCTTTGTTGTGGAAAATTTCCTATAAAAGTCTCATACTAGATGCTTGTAAAGATAGTGGCCTCTAGTTCCCAACGTTTACCTTCTCTGTTCTTGAAATATTATCACCAGCTCTGTTTCACTGTACAGGACTCTCTCTCAAGTGTCTGCCACTGAAAACAGCCACGCACTCAGTTCTTAAGAGGCTGCTAGAACTAAGCACGCATCTCCCGGACCTGGGAGTGCTTCCTTGCTTCAAAACCTGCTCACTTAGATCTCTTGACCCATGATGTCCTCTGGCAGGTTGCTTGTTTCTTCTCAGCCCATGGCCAAGCTCATCGTTCAATCTTCCTTGAACTTGAGGAGTTTGTTTAAACCCTTCCATTATCTCTAGGCTCTCTTTTTTTGATGACTTCTTATTCTGCCCATTTTAATTTTACAACAATCCTCTTTCTTCCCCTAGACCTCCGATTTCTGAAGGGAGAGATTTTGTTCTTGCATGACCTTTGCCTGTTCTCATCTCCTCCATTCTGTTTCATCTGCTCTTTGATTTCGCTGTTTCTCTCCAGTGTCTTCACACTCGTTTTATTTATGCTCGTCCTTAGACGCTTCTGCAGCCATATCTATTTTATTCTTGAAAGCCTCTGGCAACCCTCCTTCGGAAAGCTCTCTTTATGTCATTTAAAAAAACGTTTCCTTATTCCAAAAACTTTAAAGGGGAGCAGGACCTCTGTTCTTCTTCACTTTTTAACCCAATTTCCTATGTTTAAGAAATTAATTTCAATCTCTACTGTTGCGTGAGTAGTCTTTGCTTTTTAACCCAATTTCCTATGTTTTAAGAAATTTATTTCAATCTCTACTGTCGTATGAGTAGAAATGATGAATCTTTCACTTTACATTTCATGACCGCGAGCATTTCTGCCTAGGATCCTCTCAATCCTACTATATTCAAATGGCTGGCATGGGCGGCTAAATAAATAGCCCTCTCCACTCCAACGGTTCTTAAACTTGAATCACTGATGGGCCCTCTTTAAAAAAAAAAAAAAATTCTTCTGGACCCACAGTGTTGACTTAAATTATTTTATGTATAATAAATTGCTGTGTTAATACAGATATGTTTCTAGCTAATATGGGTAGTTTTTGACTTTAGCAAGCCTATGGTGACTCAATTCTCTCTCATTTTTCTCTGTTTGAACTACCGGGAAACTTTTGTTCACGAGAAACATTTACGTGCATACGTTGTCTTCCTCTTTTCTTTTCTCATAGGTCTCTGATAATTACAGTAGTGGCACTGTTGACCCCAGTGGGGTTGAAAACTCCAGTCCCGACTTAGGCCTGAGGTTCTGTAACATACTTGCTCAGAAGGTGAGCACCCAGGTCATTCAAAATGTGCTTCTGTAATGATTTATGTTGGTATGGAAAGCCTTTTTAGAACACATTCACATCCCTGTTACGACACCTTGCCATCTGATAATAAATACTTCAGTGCTGAGGCCACCTTTTGTTTATCCACGGCTCTAGCTCCTTTCCCAGCCCTCACCTGACATCTCACCTGGCCTTGTGCCTTTTGCTGGGCACAGGAGAGGCATCCTGTGCGAAATCCCCTGTTATCTTTCATTTTCCTTTTGAGAACTCATTCCTATAAATATGATCTTTTCTCCCAATCCAGTTCTCTCCCATGATCTTTCAAGCTTCCACATGACTGTATCTTTTCAGCAAAAATCTGAAAATCTGAACTTGCCCCATTGAGGAATTTGGTAGTCCCAAACCAGTCCTCTCATATGCAGATTTCTCTCTTCAGATTCAGCTCTATTTCTTAATTCAAAATTATATCCAGATCCTCTCTGTTTGGAGACTTCTAAGCTTCAGCACCAGCCTGTGTTCCTATGGGGTAGCAGAGGCAGATTTAAATTTGGGATTAAGAGATTCTCAGAGAAATTCCTTTACTTAATAGGCTATAAAACATTGGGGACTCTCTTACCTTCTCAGAGGCTCATTTTTCTCTTCTGTAAAATGGGACAATAATAGCTACCATTTTTCAGGATTCTTGTGAAGATTTCACATATGCAAAACCACATTTAAAATCCCATCTGTGTTATGTATTTTTAGTCGAAGCTCTGCTTGCCTCGATTTTGTGTGTGCTTTTTTCTTTGAGGCCTTCAACATTTTCTTTGAAAGTTCTCCTTTTTCCTTTGGCTTCTCCTTTTTCTTGGTTCAGGTTCTCTGTCACTGTGCTTTTTCAAGTTAATTAGTTAATTGTTCATCCATTCTACCATATTTGGATGAAAATGTTGATATCATGACAGTTGTTGGGGGTGGGGAGACTATCTGGAGGTAAGATGACTCCTTGAGGAAGTGTTTTTCTAGGAGTCAAAACAATTAGAGAAATAGCTGAATTGCTGATGTGGAACTGAACCGGGGGAGAGGAGAAAAGTGGGGGAGGGGAGAGCGTCCAGCAAGGCAGGGGACTGCCAGGGGTGTGATGAGCAGTGGACAAGTCCTCAGTGGGGTGGGGGCGGTGGTGGGAGTGGGTGGAGGAGGACAGACACGTACAACCAGGGACAGCTCATATTCTGCTGGAAGTTGTCTGGCTACTATGCCGACACTCTCTACCAAATCTTTGGTAAAGCTTACCACTCACTGGAGTAGGCTTTTGGGGAAATTATGGAACAGAGCTGAGTCCAGATCAGGGTGGAGGGACACAGAGACAGCAAATAGTGAACACATTTATCGGAAATCAGAGGCGACCATGACAATGTAACCCTCTGGGAATTCACAGACGTCTTGGAGAGGGCTTTGAATATCCATTGGGGGTAGGATGGGAGTTTGAGCCAATCTTATCTATTCTGAAAGGCGTGGTGACTCCAGCTGACATTCATTTTAAAACATAGTATATGGCAAATGCCAGCTATATATTCCTTGGACTTGGGTTCCATCTAAAGAAAGCCTATCACACAGGAGGAGCCTGAGAAATATTTGTTGAATAAATTGATTTTAGTTTTTCCTGTCATTAATTTATCCTCCTTTGTCCCTCTCATGCCCCATTTTCCTTGACCGGCCTCAATAATAGCTATTTCTAAGTGTTCTCTATATACTTTTCCTCAGTGAGAACTAATTTTCCCTGGTGTTTCCTCCCGTACCTCCTGTTTACCCACAGCAACTTCATGTTTACCGTGTTCTCTCCTTCCACCTAGGACCATCCTCATATTCTATTCTCCAGAATTCCACCTCCCCTGGCTTTCAGATTCCCCAGCAGTCCTTTCTGTGTCCGACTCAGTTTTGTGTGGCTTGTTTTACTTGTTTGTTTTGGCTTTTGTGACTTGCATAACAATGCCAGTCTCCCCTTCATGGTGAATGATTCTTAGATGACTTACATTAATACTCCCTTTTGCTCCACAATTTTTGTGAAAATTCAGTTTACAGAGAGAGAGAGAGAGAGAGAGAGCGCTTACCTCTAGGAGACAACATACTGAAGTATATCTAGATGAAGTTATACGATGTTTGGGATTTGCTCTAAAATAATCCAGATGGACAGAGGGAAGAGGAAAAGAAAGTAGGGGCTGGATGCTACAGCTGAAACAAGACTGGCCACACTGTTGAAATTCTGTGATGGGTACATGAGGACTCAATATAATATTCACTGAACCTTTGCGTATGTTTGAAAATTTCATAATACAGAGTGTAACTAAAGTCTGCCTATCAAAGACCTGCATGTGGCTTATGGAGCTCTGCAGCCACCACCTTGTTTTCTGACTGTACGTGACCCTCTGGTGATTTCTTGAGCCTCATCACAGCATGTCCCCCACCCCCCACCCAGCACGTGTAAACTCTCTTTTCCTACTGATTTGTTGGCTGCCCATTTCCCTTTGGTCTATGACAGCCTGGTGGGCAGGGGTGGCATCTTACTTATCTTTGCATCCCAAAGCCTAGCCTAGAGTCTGTGACTGAAATGAAGTAAATGAAAAGTATCTGCCAGCGAATCCCCAGCCTATTGGCCCCCCTCTCCCCACTGTGGGGGCACACAGGGGCACACAGGGAGCTGCTAACTGGGTGGGGCACAGCACACCCTTCTTTGGAACAGTCCCTTAGGTTTTCTGCACGTGTGGCCATATCAGCACAAAATCCTCTTTTGGGCCTGGTCCTTTTTCTTCTGATGCATTCTCCAAGATAATTCCAATTCCTTTCAGATCTGAAGCTCACACCAAACTCCTTACTTCCTGTGACTTGGGGGTTTAAATGACTGCAGTTGTGGACTGAGGTTAATGCTCGGGTCCTCACTGCAGCCTCTCCACCCTCACGAGGCGTCCTTCGTCTCTAGACAGAGGACATCGTGCCCTTCATCTCTTCTTGTTTCCTCTGGTGGCTCATCCTCATACCACCGAGGACAGGCAAATGTAGCAGTGCCACCATCCTTGTTTCTCAGTTCTCTTATCACCCTCCCCAGGTTTCCTCCCTGCCTCCACCCAGCCCCAAGTCTTCGGCTTTCCTCTGAATTACCTGTTCTGGGCTCAGTTTATACCATCTCTTGTAGTTCCGCTACTGCTCTAGTTCTGGCAGCTCCAAGGATAGGCATCTGGGTACCACCTTCCTCTTACTACTCCTCTTTTACAAATCTCAGTGGTCATTTTGTCTTCTTTGCAGTATGCAACACTGGGAAGCTCCAACTGGGGAGTCAGGTGTTATTGTGCCCATGACAAGGACCATCTGGCTTATATTGTGCTACTGGCCCCTAGGGAAATGATGGCTGACCTTGAACTTCTGTGCATTTGCCTTGCAGCACTTATCTTCTGGGATATTTCTGACAATAGTCCCAGAGGGCTGGGAACGAAGCTAAGCAAAGGTGGGGTAGTTAGGACTAACTGTCTTATTGATCATGCTAGCATTGCCTGAAGGCTTGATATTGTTGAAAGAAAGTGAGCTGAGACTCCAGGTACCAAACAAGCTTTATTAAAGGAAAAGAATCTGCCAGGCTGTGGCCAAAGTGGCGGGTAGCCCAGGGCTGCCCTCAAAATGGAGGGCAGAACCAGGTGTGGGGGTGGTAGAGCTTATATAGGGTGCCAAGGGCTGGCTGATACCATCAAGGAAGGTCATTATGCTAATGTAGAAGCTGTGCAACCAGGGTGGAGAATTGTGCCCTTGCAGAAGCAAAAGGGTTTCTGTTTAAGTCATGAGGCTTCTCATAAATGGAAGTGGGGAGAGGTTTAGTGCTGGAGTGGAAGACAAGGCCAGCAGATATTTTGTGCTTATTGTGTGCACAGTGGCACTGGTCATGTCCAAAATCTATCAATTGTCTCAAACAATTCTCTTATCCCTGAAAAAGAGCCAAAATATGCCGAGGAGGAGATGGAATGCATCCTCATGACCAATGGGCTTGAGCCAGGTGCCTATGGATTTCCAGGAATCTGAGACAGTGTTGACACCAGGTCATACTCAAGGGTTGTCAACCTCTAAAGTGCTGTCCACCTTCCTCAGGTAAGGACAAATGCTGATTGTCAGATAGCATTATCAATTAGAGGTGCAGAACAGTGGAACAGTGAGTGACAGCCAGCCTCTGTGCAGGAAGAATGTGATTGCCCGGAGGATGCCTGTAGAGCTCTTTTACCTGCCCATAATCCTGCTGACTGGGCCAGTTGTCAAGCTAGGGCTGGGTCTGGAGCTCACAAACCCCCGAAGCCTGTTGTCCAGACTGGGTCACTAACCCTTCACACACCAGGCTGGGTCACCAGACCCCTCCCATGCAGGTCTATGAGCTATGTACCCGGCCAAAACAGTCCTTGGAGTCATGGCTGCAGGTGGCGGTGGACCCACAAGGCAGTCAACACCAGCCAAGTCTCAGTGCTGCTCAAGTGCACTAACTCCACCCCACCCACACACAATTTGCTTACAAAGAATGTGCCGCACCACTCCCAACCATCCCTATGGCAAGAGGTCCTGATTAAATTATTCTATTTTCCCAACAATGCCCTTGGCAGTTCACATGTGAGGATATGAAGTGTGTGTGTGTGTGTGTGTGTGTGTGTGTGTGTGTGTTTGTGGTAGAGGGGATAAGAGAGCTAGAGCATGTTTAGTTGCCATAGTAACACTTTCCCTCCCACCCCACCTTAAATGAAAATCAACTTTTACAGCCCAACCACAATGCCTTGTAGTATCATGATCCCCTCAGTTCTAGCGCATTAACTTTCTGGGAGTCCTAGAGCAAATCATCCACAGACACTATAATTCTACATTCCATCCATGATTAATTGGCACGAGAATATATTTATTATCAATTTGACTTTTTCATTTTCCCTTACCAAATCTTAAAAAAAAAAAAAAAAAAATCCACTATGTGTTTATCTAGGAAACTGGAAAAGACATTTCATCTCAAGTTAATACTTGAAGATCCTAAGATGAACAAATTGAGAAGAGTCACTCTTAATGTTCGCATAGAATATTGACCTTTGCAAAGCTTGTGCACTCTTCTCTCAAGGAGAATGGAATGTGGGTGGAACAGTTAAGGATTGAGTTAATCTAGGGAGGAGCTGTGGAGTAGTCAGGTATTCTATATTCTTTACTTAATTCTACAGAATTGCATATGTAAATATCAGTGGGATCCTGACTTGCACCAAAAAGAGGCACCGGAGCATATTGGATTTACAATTTTGGATGCTTTATTATCTAAAGTCAAAAGGGAAGATACAAAAGCTGTTTTATTTACCAAGCAAGTGCACTGGGCCTATGGAAAGTTTCGGTCCTTTTTGCTAAGCTGTCAGATGTTCGAGGCAGTTGGCCAGATGGCTGTGTTTTATGTCCTGGCTTAACATTTTCGAGGCTGCTGAATAATGTAGATCCTTTTCGGTGGAGTGACCTTCTCCAGAGCAGGTGTGGGTTTTTGATGTGCCATGTTCACTGTTGCTGGAAATTTATGATTGAGCTAAAGGTGAGAAAGGAAGAAAAAATAAGCATATTGGATCTTTTTGGTCATGAAATATTAAAGTAGTAGAAAGCAATACAGTTGGTCAGGGGAATTTCACAATTTTATTTATTTCTTTGATAATACATCTTTTTGGCATACCATTTCCAGCTCTGGACACATGGAAGTATGTGCTAACCTGGGGTTTTCCCTTATTAACTTGTCTCTAATTTTTAAAATTATAAAATATGTTGTGTATAAAAGAATATATAATATCTGTATATTTACATATATTTTGAAGTGGCATTTTAAAAAGTAAAAATAGTTAATTATGTCTGCATTGGTCCTCTGTAATATCAGCATTATTGCAGCACTAGTATGCATACATGGATCCCTGTATTCTAAGAAGGCTATGGGGACATTGGAAAAGGTCCTAAAGGGGGCAACCCCCCCCCCCCAGTTGTTAAAAGTCATAAAGAACCTCTGAAAAAAGTTAGGAAAAGTTAGGATTATTCTTTAGGTTGAAGCATGTGCAATTGCTATTTTTGTAGGTCAAAAATCATATGATATTGGCCATTCCACATTGTTTAATCTAAGTAGCCTGAAGAGAAGACTGAGGAATGACTCACTAGCTTCAGGAAACAGAAATTCTCTTTAGTCATCTTCACAGAAAACATCTATGAGGAAAAAAGGCTTTAATAGATTTAAATTAACACAGACTGAGATTTTCCGACAATAAGAGGAATTTCATATGGAACCAAGAGACCTTATAGAATTTACATGAAGGACAGCTTAAAGATACAAGGATGCCCAATGCTGCTGAACACTTCCTAAGAGGAGAACTTGGATCCAGTGACCTTCTGGGTTCATTCTAGTTCTTTGTTTTCAAGCTCATCAAAACAGTATAAAAGGTACCTAAGGACACCTCCCTTAGCCAGCAAGAAGGGGATGCCTCAGCTCAGTAGGAATTTAACTTATCACTATTGAACTTAGATGTCCTTACCTTGACACTCAGATTTGATAAAAGGGGAGATAAACTGTTCATGACCGTAAGCACCACATTGCTTATGACTTGTTCGGGTTCTTCTAAGCTGGGGAAATCAATATGTACCTTATATCTCTTCTCAAATGTTCCTCCCAAGCCCTGGGCAGGTAGCATTCCCTTTCATATGAAACTTGACTCTAAAAAGTTCTTTCTTCTTGGTCTTAAAAAATTAAACACACTGGAAGAATATACACTGGAGTGTTAACAATGGCTATCTCTGGGGGATAGAATTATGGTCAGTTCCTAGGCTTTTTCTTTGCTTTCCTTATCAGTATTTTTCTAATTTTTTTCTTTTACATTTAGCAGGTACAAGTTATATAATAAAAGTCCAAGGATGGTCTCTGCCGACATTCTAGAAGAATGAAAAAAAAAAAAAACATAATTGTGGGCCAGCCCGGTGGCGCACTGGATAGTGCGCCGCTTGGGAAGCGCGGCGACGCTCCCGCCCGAGGGTTCGGATCCCACATACAGACCGGTTCCCGCTCACTGGCTGAGCGAGGTGCGGGAGCAGCGCCGAGGGTTGCGATCCCGTTGCCGGTCCCCGGTCCGGTGCGGGGGCAACACTGAGGGTTGCGATCCGTTGCCGGACACGGAAAAAGACAAAAGACAAAAAAAAAAAAAACATAATTGAGGTATTGCTCATAAATGTTACTTTAGAGTCTAAAAAAGAGCTGGTGACTTTTTTTGTCAAATCAATTGCCATCAGACCACATGACATGCATTTTACAGTCTGGTAAGGGTTTTGTTTTTCTTTTAACATTAGAACCAGAAGGAAATTTAAGAGGTCACTGACTTCAGTAGTTTGCTTCCAGACTGGGTATCTTTAGCTTCAACTAAAACAGATGGATTATTTCAGGTTAGCTTTAAATCACATTCAAGAGATTAGAGATAAGAAGAACAATTTGACAAGTCACTTAAGGTCAAATGTAAGGTAAAGGGGGTGAGAAAGGAAACAAACAAATAATTCTGATATAACAGAAATCTGGGCAATGAGCCAGGATGAGGTGGGGTGAGATGATGACAAGCTGGGACTGGAGGGAAGAAAGCCGCATGTCACATGTCGACTGTTGTTCTTGAGGTGTGAGAGAGATGACAGGTGGAGGCAGAAAAGAAAAGGGGAGAAGAGAACAGCATGTTAGAACACACTTACTGCTTAATTTAGTACTAATTTGTTATTGGATCATCTCTGGGGTGATCTCCACAATTTAGGGGCTACATTTTTGAGGTCATTGTTACAAACTGTGGCAAAATATGCATAACATAAAATTTACCATTTTAACCATTTTTAAGTGCATGTACAATTCAGTGGTATTACATACATTCATGTTATCATTCAACCATCACTATCATGCATCTCCAGAATGTTTTCATTATCCCAAACTGAAACTCGGTACTCATTAAATAATAGCTCCTTATCCCCTCCTCCCCACCAGCCCCTGGCAACCACCATTCTACTCTCTGTCTATGACTCTGACTATACTAGGTGCCTCATTTAAGTGGACTTGGGCTATATTTGTCCTTTTGTGTCTGGCCTATGTCATATAGCATAATGTCTTTAAGGTTCATTCATGTGATAGTATGTGCCAAATTTCTTTTCTTTCTAAGGCTGAATTATGTTCTATTGTGTGCATATACCACATTTTGTTTATTCATTCATACATCAATGTACACTTGGGAGATTGTTTCCACCTTTTGGCTATTGTGAATAATGCTGCTATGAATACTGGTGTGCAAATATCTGTTCAAGTCTCTGCTTTCAATTCTTCTGGGGGTATACCCAGAAGTGGATTTGCTGGATCATACGATAATTCTACGGATAATTTTCTGACAAATTGTCACAATGTTTACCAGAGTGGCTGCACCATTTAACATTGCCATCAGCAATGCTCAAGAGTTGGGGGTTATGTTTTAATGAAGGCATTTAACTGAGGTTCTAAAAGTGCTGCTCAACTGCTTCTGGGGAGAGGAATGCCACCGATTAGAATGATTGAGAGACTGAGTCAGCACTTTACAACTGCTGGCCATCTGTGAACTGGTCTGGGAAATTTGGGGGGAAAGAAAGAAAATCAACAGGATCGAGAAGGAAGTGGAAATAATTCTGGCAAATATAACAGCTTTAGAGAAATTGCTCATAATTGTTAAATTGCAAGTATACAGGGTTTGGGGGCCAGTGGCAGTGTTTTATAGTGACTTTTGGAAGTATAATGACAGGAGAGTCAAGTTCTCTTTCTCACATCCCCACCCCTGATAATCAGGATGCTGAAGGGCTTGGAGTTGTGGGTGGAGAGTCTATAGAGTCTTCCATCAGAATTGATGAAACTGTAAATAAAATGGTCAACCCCTAAATGCACTAATTCTTTGCTGTAGATTTTATATCAATGGAGATAAGGTCTTATTTTCCAGTCAGAACTAGAAATAATTAGAAGCAGCTTTCCAAAGTGAAACCTACAACCAGCTGTTTTAATCTGACATTTTAACTTTAGGGAAGCTCCACAATTTTCATCATTAGTCTTTGTAAAATGATAGTGTTTGTAGAATGAAAGGTGTTTCTTGTCTGATTCATTAGGGTAAGAGAATCTAAGGTAACCCCATGAGAAAAAGAATTGAAGGCCAGTATGTATCTAAGGATTCTGCCTTGCTGTGGCTCCATCACAGGGGCAATATATTGAACTTGAAAAACAGATCAATAGAAAATCTTACATTGAAAATTCACCTTCATCTTGGATAGCTGTGACCTCAGAACCTATACTTTTAGCTTCAGACAAAAGCAAAAGAAATTTGGTCCTTATGATGGGAGCTGTGAAAGAAACTCTAGATGTAAGAAAATCAGCGGCAGGTTTTGTTTTAGAGCCTGAAGTTGGGTAGTATTAGCAGGCTGGCAGCCCTTCCATTCATCTTTCCAGGGTGTTAAGTTCCAACTCAAACGCTGGCACTTAACTTTCCACACCCAGTTAAGCAAAGTGCTTAAAACAAAACATTCAGCTCTCATCAATGAAATTCAAGGATACTCCTATGGTGATGTTAATCTACAGATCAAGAGAAAACTTTTTAAATTTGCAGATGCCTTTGATAGCTTTCTCTCCCCCAGGATCCCATTTCAGATACATCTCACTGATTTTGGCAGTGCTGACTCAGGGCCTGGCAACTTGAAAAAAGTGGTCCCAGCTTTAACAAGGTGTCAACATTCCACTTCCCTTCACACCATAAACCAACCCCATTACTAATATTTTAACTGGATACTTCTATGTTCTGAGAAACTTCACAATTATTGACAAATTTAACTCCCATGACTGTCCAGAGAATTAATATATTGGCAGTATCATTTTCGATCACTTCCTGCCTTAAAAAACTTTAAAAAAAGTAAATAAGTACCCACAAATCTCAGAGGACCTACACGACATCTAAAGGGTCAAATAAGCTCTACGTAGTGTGTGGGACTTGGTCTGAGACCAGGTCTTCCAGATTTTTAGCCTAGAGAGCTTTCAGTTTTACACAACCCCTTTTCTGCAGGGATACCAGGCCAAGTGGTCTGCCACTGGGCAACATGAATTCTCTTATTATGTAAGTCTTCAAGAGGTGGGGAAGGCTGGCTGGAGAGGCAGGGAGGGAAGCAGAAACGGAGTGAGGTGGGAGAAAGAGGTCTGTGTGGAGGGGAGAGGTGGGGAAAAAGTGGGAGGGGAAATTTTAAGCTGCTTTCCACTTAGATTTGTACAATTCCAACCCTTTTGGGATTGTTTTTTTAATCTCCCAAATTTTAGAGATTTTAGAGAATCCAAAGAAGAAGAGCATACAGATGTAAATTTCCCACCATGATTAAATGGTTATGACGTCTTATAGATAGAAGTTGTCTTGGACCCTCAAGTTCCTAAAACAGGTATGAGAAATAACATGGTTTCTTGTCACTAGACATAATTGTAGCTGAGGACATGAATAAATCTTAATAAATTCAGGGGATATGACCCTCAGTTCTGTTACTGTATTTCTTCTGACCAGTTATATAGTGTTAGGTCTCTGTGACAATAGATAATGTGAGGGGAATCACTGTAATGCAGGGAAAACGTATCAAAAGATATTTATGTCTATATCTCTATATCTTTTATATGTTTTTTAAAATTTATTTTTGTGTTAGCCCGTATAGTTTGTGAAGCACATTTTTATTTTTAAAAATCAATGTATAATTTACCTACAGTAAAATTAATCCTTTTTAATGTACTGCTTTGAGTTTTGATAAGTGCATACAGTCTGTGACCACCACCACAACCAAGATATATAACTGTTCCATCACCCTGCCCTCAAAATTCCCTCCTGTCACTTTGTGGCCGACCCCTCCTTCTACCCCCAGCCCCCGACAGCCACCGATCTCAGCAGATCTAGTGGTCAGCAGATTTCAACCTGAGGTTGACCTTTATTATGAAATCCTACTATGCTTCATGTTGAATTATGAATTCAGGGGAGATTGTTCTTAGCTGTAGGGAAACACATGGATCCCATCACCATCTATGTTTGAGATAGTCACTGATGGTAATCTTTGAACATGTTTTTGTTGCTGGCTCCTTATCCTTTGCCTGGGATTCCATGTGACAAAAGGATGCATGCCTGGGAACAGAAGCTCACACTGACTGAGGGCTAAATGCACCAAGGACTTTGCATGTATTACAGAACTTCATTTCATTCTCACAATATCTCTGGGGAGCAGATACTATTAATCATGTTCCCATTTACAGATGAGGAAAGAGATGCACAGAAAAAGGAAGGAAGCTGCCCAAGGACACACAGTGAGTGACAGAGCCGGCACAGGAACCAGGCAGTCTGTGGCTTTCTTAACCTGCTTTCCTAACCAGTAATCTGTGCAGTCTTAGCCAAACAGTAAAAATTAGTCCTTATAGTAAATATGCCACTGCAGTAAACATTGAACTGAGTGTTAAAAGTTTTTTTTTTTTTTTGTCTTTTTTGTGACCGGTAAGGGGATCACAGCCCTTGGTGTGGTGTCACCTGCACCGCTCTCAGCCAGTGAGTGCACCGGCCATTCCTATCGCAGTGGGAGCATTGCTGCGCTCCCAGTGCCACACTCTCCCGAGTGCGCCATGGGGTCGGCCCTAAAAGCTTTTTTTTTTTTTAAATAGGTATAGTTACTCTTAAAAATATTTGTAACAGCATATCATCTCAATGTTCTCTTACATTTTCCAAATATGATTTATTATTATTATTTTTATTATTGTTATTTACGGGAGAGATCAGTCTCCCCCAAATAATTTATCTTTGAAAGAAAGAAGTGATATTTTTAACAGAAAGGGAAAGAACCCTCTGTGTCTATATGCACCTGTGTTTGTAAAAACACAGTACAGACTCTGGCATCATATCTAATATACAGCATGATCAACTTTTATTGGCCACTCCTTTTAAACATTATTTTGAGTTAACATGTCCTAGGGGTACATGTCTATTCTATCCAGCTCTACTTTCAACTGTGGGCATCCTCTTGCCCTGAGGAAGAGGTGTGTAGTGGGCAGGAGCAAGAGTGGGTGAGATGCAGGGGCAGGCAGCCTGGCAGGGTATCATCCATCAGCCCAGCTTCTGAAGCCAGGAAGGCAAAAGTCACTTGCGACCTCACCCCAAATCTACTTGAGTGGGAGAACCAAGCCTCCCGCATTGGAAGGCTGTGTAGCTATGGCTCATCATCAAGATCTAGCCTTGTACAATCTACCTGGTAACATCATGGACTTTAGACACGCCTTTTCATTTCACTGCCATAAAACCAGGGCTACTACCCTTAATGGAGCGCAAAGAGGTCACTCTGACGAGCACTCTTCTAAGAGCTTTGTGTCTATGAACCCATTTACTCTACACAGCAATACTATAAGCTATGTACTCTTCCCTATCTCCATTTTACAAATGAGGAAACTGAGGCTCAGGATAAATAACTTGCTCAGGGCCATGCAGATAGTAAGAGGTGGAGCCAGTGCCGATAGGGTCCCAGAGGACAGCTGCATGGTTTCTGTTCTATTTTTTTCCCAAGGCTGAGGTGATGGTCCTCAGGCCCCTGATTTTGGCAGTAACAGCAAGTCTGCAGAGGGTGCCCAGTCCTGTCGCTTCAAAAAAGGTGGAAGTAGCACAAAGAGTGGTTCTTTATTACCTTGAATATAATGTCTCTGCCTTCCAAAAGTAGAATAAGGAGTACCAGTTTCTTGAGCTACTTAGAAAAACTCAGGCTACAGAAGTAAAAATGGCAATGGTCAACTGCTTTATAAACAGACTTAGTGGATAACGCAGCTGGTGCCCAGCCTTCTCCCAGCCCTAAATCATGCAACCCTCCACCACCCACCTTGCCTCAAATCAAATATTTCTTTACAGGAATGCTGAGGCAAGGGGGAAGGGAAAAAACTGCTGAAGTCCCAGTACACAGGCTGCCTTTTATAAAAACATGCCAATGTTTCTGAGAAATATTTGGGATGGCAAAATACAGTTCTGCAAATTCAGCATCGTGATTCTCACTTTATTTCCTATCTTATTTTCGAAATGATTTATTAAATGGACACTTTAGGAATTTGAGAGAAACACCTTTTCTCACCCAAAGCACTTTTGTGTTCCTCTGCCCGAAAGCTCATTCTTTCACAAGGACATCAAACCTCTGGGCTGGAAAAACCTCCGTGGTCATCTGCTCATTCACCCCTGCAGGCTGATGCCTCGGGTAAATACTGACTTGGAGCAGTGTGTGACTCAGGCCCGCCCCGCCCCCCGCCCCGCTCACCTTCTCCAGGGTGTCGGTCAGGGCATCCAGCGTCTGTATTTTGGCAACATTTGCAATGGCACTGTGAAGATGAAAAGAAACTTCAAATAGGACTTAAAAATTTTCCTTAGCACTAAAGAGGCTAAATCTTTTATAGAAAGGGCGTCTCCTTGTCTTTAAACTTTCATTCTGCTTGGCAACATCTCGAAGACAAAATCCTGCCTCTGTGTACCCATGTGCTAGAGTAAGCTTTGTACGCCCAGTTATTATTATTATTGTTTTTTAACTTTTCATGAAAGCGTAATATACATACAGAAAAACACACATATAAGTGTATAGCGTGGCTAATATTTACAAAACAAAAATACGAATCAAACCAACTTCCCTGAGGATAACCACAACCCTGATTTATAGCTTCATAGATTAGTTTGGACTGTTTTTGTACTTCATAAAATGAACCATTTACAGCATGTACTCTTTTGTGTCTGGCTTCTTTCTCTCGGGCCAAGTTATTTTGTAGGAGAGTTTGAATCAAGGCCAAGTCTATAGTACCATGTATTGACGGAAACCTGTGCTTGGCATATTATTTCTTTTCCTGGATGGATTGTGTTGGTTAGTAGAAGTTATTAGGAAATGGCCATAGATTGCTGCCTAGAAATTTATTTTCTATTTTATATTTTTTAAAAGCTATTTTCCAAGAAGATGTGAGGAGAGGTGTTTATCTATGAAAACAAGGCACTCTTATCCCGTGCACACACCCACGGAGGAAATAGAAACAGCAGAGGGGGATTCACGTGGAGCTAACGAAGCTAAGCCTCAGGGTCTCACTGCACTGGTTCCTTCCAAGGCCCTGGGAGGAGCCCTCCCTATGTCACATTTGTAATTTTTGGTTATTTTTCTTTATAATGGCCCCCAAATTCTGTGAGCTTCATGCCTTGTATAACCCGCTCTGTCTCTGGTAATTAGGGCAAGAGAAAGAGCTATCTCTTGCTGTTCAAGTTCTGTAGTAGTCCAATTCCCATCTTTTAATGACTATTAGAAAACAATTTAGTTTTTAAAGGATGTTCCAATCACCACTTTATTACTCTCTAGCCAACTCTTCTGCTAGCATTGTTCAGCTGATATTAGAATTAATAGTAAGTCCTCATTTTCGTGAGGTGCAGAGAAATGAATGACCTGTCCATTGGCTGCGGACTAGAAGTCATTTCCAACCCGAGGTTCTTTAGTCCCTGAGCCCCTGGTCCAGACAAGTTCAGGAGTGTCACAATAATCAGGGCTTATGTTTGAGTCAGGCTTTAGAAACAGAATAGGCTCTTGAAATTAACCAGTTTGCAATTCAACAGCAGTCTGATATCTTTTTACAGAGTGCATTCACTATTCCAGGAACTGTTCCAGATGCTGGGTCAGAAGTTGAATAATTTGTGAACCCCACTCTTGAGGACTTACAGATTTGCTTTCATTATGTGATGGGTATTTTCTGATATCAGAAGAAACAAATGACTTGTTGCTAATGGAGCAAATAAATATTTCATTCTTAAGTGGAGGGTGGAAAATTCCTCAAAAAATTCCTTCCCGGAAATTGGAAGGAAAAGTTTAAAAGTGATTTAAAAATAATTTTAAACACCAAGGCCCAGGTTTGATCCCTGTGTCCGCCAGCCACACACACAAAAAAGATATGAAAGAGCCAAAGAGGTCCCTTAGTCACTTACGGGGGTACCTTGAGCATCCTCTAATGGGCTCCTACTGAATCACTCATCAACTGATCTATGGAAACCATCTTAAAATTAATAGTCTCTGAAGCGCCCTTCATCACACTACCTGGAGGAACCAGTTCTGCACGTTTCTTTCTTTTTGAAATGCACTCGTTTTCCTTAACCAGGGCTCAGAGTGGTTGGCCCATCATCCGATCCAGCCCACAGCTCCCTGCTTGGTTCTGGGAATAGCGCAGGCTGTCAAGGTTATGGAGGAAGGAGCAGGGGAAACCAACCTCTGCACCTACACGCCTTCCGGCTATGCCCAATATAGAGGCCATTAGTTTATAAATAATTGAGTGATGAATTTAAAACAACCAAACAAAAAAGGCATTTATTTTTAATTGAGGAGATCTGCAGCAGAAAGCATATTATGAAAACAGGCCCAGCCTAGGGACAATATTTTAAAGGCTGATCTGAAAATAGGATGAGGGGACAGGTGGCAGGTGTGAATGCATTCAGCACCGTGACTTTTAAGAACGAGGTGGCTGGGTTGGCTGCTGAGAGGAGGAGGAGGATGGGTGGGGGTCGTGAAGGGGGCTCAGAGAGAGCCCTGCAGAGGTGGCCACCTCCCCCTCCCTGGTTCCCCCACTAAATCACCACTGATGGAGACCCCTAGCCTCACCCCACCCTGCCTGGCTGTCTCCAAACCCATAGGGAACCTTGGCTTGTCCTAAAATTACTTCTGGAAGCAGAGTCCTCAAAACTCTTCGAGGCGATAAAAGAGAAGCAATTGAGCAGTCTCTACCTTGTTTTCTCGAATCCTGTTTTTTTGGTATGTCTCTCCAAAACACCAATTTCTTGTTTTTTGGAAATTCGCATTCCTCCAGCTTTTACTATAAACAAATAAGCATCAACATGGAAGTTAGAACAGCGAGAGAAGGCTTGCTTTATTATTCAGGGACAAATTGAGATTTGGAAAGAATTTTCAAACATATTTTGTAAAGATCTAAACTTTTATCTAAAGTAACACAATAAAAAGAAAAAAATTTTGGGGAGCAAACAAGGTGGGAGTGGAAGAAGGTCTGAGGTCTACTTGTTTTTGCTCCAAGAGGTAGAACTGAGGCTGAAACGGCAGCAGAATGTTACACCTTAGATTTGGGGAGGAGAGAAACCACATACTCCCATAGGCTTTTCACTGAGAAACGGTTTTTTTTGTTTGTTTGTTTTTGTTATCAAACCAATTACATTCTTCACGATAGCAACCAAATTACATTGTGACCCTCTGTTTTCCCACAGGATTAATCTGTGTGTGGCTTGCATTTTTCTTTTCCCCAACCAAAGCTTTCAAAAGCCAGATTCTGAGAGATGAGCCAAAAGTCAGGGCGGGCAGTGATAACAGGCATTTAATTCAACAGAGGTGCATCTGATTCCACCGGATACCCACCTTCCATCTCAGACCCCAAACCTCAAACCCCCGGTGTTGGACAGCTAAGATGTTCTAATGAGTAATTAAACTGCATTAATAATCCTGCTATTCAAGAGATCAATTAGTGTTAATTAGGCTACAGATGACCTAACAGCATTTCAAGTGTTTAACAACGTCAGATGAAATCAACTTTTGAAAAGGAACAACCCATTTCAGATTGCAAGTCAAAGCAAATACTTTTTTCTGTTCCCAGGGAATTTGCACATATAAAATCTGACAAGCTCAAATGAGAAGAAGCTAAATGGACATTGATTTGTTTGAACCTGTTAACTCTTTTTATGGAAGTGCCAGATTGGCAATTTTCTAAAACTAGTTCCAATAAAGTGAAAAATAAGAAAACCTATTCTATTTCTCAATGCCCTTGTGAATTGACTTTATTATTGTTTTTTTAAAAATTACTTAATTTTTTTTGGTTATATAATACATGCATAAGGCATACAATTCAAAAAGCAGAAAAAGTTCTGCAGTCTCTTTCCACCATTACTTCCCAACCTGCCAGATAATCTCTCTACATACTGCAAATGTTACAAGTTTCCTTTGTCTTCATCCACAGATACTCTATACACATACCTATGTATTATTATTTTTTAAATGGTAGCATAAGATACATATTGTTCTGCTCCTTGTTTGCTTTTTTCACTTAACCATATATTTTGGAGAAAGTTCCATATCTATATCTATCTAGATCTCTGTGTCTTTCTTTAACATTTGCTTTAAAATTTCATTATATGAACATTCTGTGTTTATTTAACCAGTCCCCTAACGTTAGGCATTTCAAGTTTCTAATCCATTGCTATCACAAACAATGGTGCAGTGAATATCCTCTTATATACATTAATTTTGCACAAGTTCAAGTATATCCATTGGATAAATTCATAGAAATCATCTTGTTCTTAAGAGTATGTGCTTTTGGAATTTTTCAAAATCTTGCCCTTTGCAGAGGTTGAACCAGTTTACAATCTTACCAGCCACAATGACAGTGTCTGTTTCCCCATGTCCCTGGCAACAATGAGCTAGAAAATTTTTGGTTTTGTCTACCAATAAGTAAAAAATAAATAAAGGTAACTCATTGTTTTAATTTACATTTCTCATTTTTTATTAAAGGTTGAGCCTGTTTCTGTGATTTAGAAGCCTTTTGTATTTTCTTTTCTATAAACAGTTCAAATCCTTTACCCATTTTTTTCTATTAGAATGCTCATCTTTTCCCTGTCTTTTTCTTATTGATTTATAGGAACTTTTTGTCTGTGAGATGCATTGCAAATATAAAATATTTTATTGTACCAGTTACTACTTTTTGAGTTTATTGATGTTTTTGCCATGCAGAGACTTGCAGTTTTTATGTGAACTTGTCAATCTCTAATGGGTTTTGTATCACTAAGAAAATCTGATGTTTTATAAACATTATTCCATGTTTTCTTGTAGAACTCTTATGGTTTTATTTTGTATGATCCATCTTTGATCAAATATTTAACTCCTTGATACTTCTAGAGTGCATTTTGTGTAAGTCATGTGGAGGGATGCAAGAGTATTTTAGATGATCCCAATATTATTGAAAAATCCAGCTTTTCTCTGTTAATTTGAAATGCCACCATTTATTGTACACTAAGTTCTCATATATATGTGTATGTATACATATGAGTGTGTATAAACATATACATACATATTTTACTTTGGGACTTCTGTTCCATTAATCTATCTGTTCATATGCCATCACAATACTATTTTAATTATTGCAGCATTATAATATATTTTAATATTCAACAGAGTTAGTCCTTCCTTGTTTTGTCTTGGCAGAACTTTATTAGCTATTCTTATTTATTTTTCTATATGAACTTTGGGGAATGGGAGCTCTCTATTCAAGAACATGGTATGCTTTTCCATTGTTTATGCCTTCTTTAGGGTTACTCAGTAACTTGTTCACATAAATTTTGCACGTTTATTATTAGGCTTATTCCCTATGCATTTTATCTTTGTTGTTGCTGCTACTATAAATAAGGCCTGCTCTTCCATTATAATGCTAACAGATTGTTATTATTTTAATGTTAGTGATTTTATACCCAAGCCTTACTGACTTCTCTTATTTCTTATAATAATGTTCTGTAGATTTTCTTAGGTTTTCGAGGTAAAAAAAATGATAAAACCTGTAAAAAATAACATTATTTCCTCTAGAATAATGTTAAATAGTGGTGATGATGGACATCTTTGCCTTCCTAATTTTTAAGGGATTGCTTTAAGTGTTTCACCATTAAGCATAATGTATACTTTGGTGATTCTCTTTCTCTCTATGTATATGTTCATATACTTGTATATTATCATATATATATACATTTCATTATGTTAAGAAAATAGTCTTCTGTTGTTATTTCATTGACCTTAAAAATTATGAATAGATGTTGAATTTGATCAAATGCCTTTTTAGCATTTATAGATATGATCATACGGTTTTTCTCTTTAATGTGGTTAATTATATTAATGAATGTCTTACTATCAAACCATTCTTGCATTCATGAAATAATGGTTGAATTATCAAGTTGTTCCTTTCTTTTTAATTGATTATATAAACCTCTCAGTAGAATTTTGTAATGCTAGATTCATTTTAGGAAAGAAAATGCTATTTTCATACATGATCTGCTTTAAATTCTTTATAAATATATATATTTTCACATATATATGAAAAAAAGGCATACAAAGTAATCAAAAACAGAAATGAAATTATGTGGAAACACCTTCTGAATAGCCATGGAATACAAGGGATGAGCTTTTTCCAGGAAGAGTGTTTGAGGAGCGTGTGCCTCTGTATGAGGGATGGTGTCAGCTTACGGTACCATTGTCTATTCTACCAAGAAAAATCAAATAAAAGATCTGGGTCTTGGGCCTTCAATACACCTCCCAACAGTTTTTTATTCTCTTCATGACAAGTGCTTTTTAAATATTGTGTGCTGGAATTGTTTTTTGTTAGTGTGCCTTCTGTTTTCCCTGATTCTGTTGTTTCTATACATTTTCTTCCACCTGGACTGATTAGTATCGCCAACTACAGAAGCAAAATAGTTATAGTGAAAGAACTTTGGAATGTTGAGTTCTGTTCCACTTGTTTTTAAGGACATTGGGCAACCTGAGATTCTCCAGAGGAGAGGGACCAGAGTAAAGGGATTCACGTCATGTGAGGAACTAGGGAATCTGGTAAGATCCCTCCTGAAGAAGCAAAGTCTCAAAGGAGCTTAGGTGCCACCTTCAAAGAGCTGAAGGGCTGCCGTGTGGGAGGAGAAGCAGTTCCAGGTGAGGAAATGTTGTGCAGGGTCAGACAGCTTCTCTCCTCCTAAATCCTGCGACCTTGTGCAAGGTGCTTAAGCTCGTCTCAGGCTCTGTTTCCACATCCTTCAAAAGGGAATGATACTGACTATTCAGGCTTGTTCTTGAGAATAGAGGTGACATAAGCACCTGGTGCATGGTAGGCACTTAATAATTATTATTTATTATTATTTATATTTATTTTATGTTGTTTCAGGGGAGAGAATGAAGACCAAAAGATGGAATTTCCAGAAGGCAGAGCATGTCTATCTGTAACTGTGTTATTCAAAGTGAAACAGATTGCCTAGCACAATAGAGTTCTTTGCCTCTCAGTGTATTAAAGCAAAGGAAAGAAGTCCACCTGCCATGAACACCTGAGGAGAATTTTGGAGAATTTGGTAGAAGTTGAATTAGATAGTCTTTATTATAAAGTCCTTACTGTGATACTAACTCTTCTCACTTATCTCCAAAAGAAAATCTATCACTTCCCTTCCTTTAGAAAAAACATAAGTGACCTCACTTAACAGAGAAATAAATGCCAGAAGAGAAAACTAAAAAACAAACAAACAAACAACCCCCCCCCCAAAAAAAAAACCCAGAATGCAAACATGGGAATTCTTACTCTTAAAAGAACAATAAAACAGAGACATTTGGGGGGAGGAATTAAAAATCCTCCCCAGAAGATTTCTACTTCCATCCAACAGTCTTTGAATCCTGTCTGTTATAGGAGAACGGGCTCAAACTCAGTGATTTAGGAAGCATAAGGAAACCACACCTTTGATTTCCAGAACACAGTTCTTGTACCAAACTTGTTCTGGCAGGTAATCTTACTGGGTCATCCATGTAGAGTAGAAAGAAGCAAGAGATAACATCCTGGGCCGGCCTGGTGGCGCACTGCTACAGTGCGCCGCTTGGGAAGCGCGGCGGCGCTCCCGCCGAGGGTTCGGATCCCACATACAGACCGGTTCCCGCTCACTGGCTGAGCGAGGTGCGGGTGCAGCACCGAGGGTTGCGATCCCGTTGCCGGTCCCTGGTCCGGTACAGGCGTGACACTGAGGGTTGCGATCCGTTGCCGGACACACAAAAAAAAGACAAAAAGGGAAAAAAAAAAAAAAAGATAACATCCTTATGCTATAGATGGATGCACTGAGATATAGATTAGGGCTCTCACTACATTGGGGTGACTGAACCAGACAGAACTGGCTTGTGGGAGGGTCATCTTCAAAGCTCTGCTGGGAACACACTGGCCACGCTGGTCTCCTGGTGTGTGTCAACCACTGGTCTCAACCATCATTTACAACCCAACGCAATCAGGTTCTTGTCTATTTTGCTTATACAGTACAAGATAAGTCTGACTCAAGAGACATTTTCAAAGTCTCACTGTATCCAAATCAATTCATTTAAATTTGTAATCATTTACGTAACTCCATATTTGGGACAACATTGCCTTTTGAACTTTTGTAGAAAGACCAACCGGAATTGGGCAAAGTAAAATATAAACCGACTTAACATTTTAACAGGCCTTTGAGTACAAATACTTAAGGCAAGACTTTAGATCCTCTGAACAAATAAAATGAACTAGAGACAGAAAATGTAAAAGAGATGCTCTTTTGGGTAGTTTCATTAGAAAACCTAAATTTATGTGGGGAAAAGAATTCTTTCTGTCTTCGTGTAAGAGAATTATACTCTTGTGGCTGCTTTTGTGGTTTCTAACTTTTCGAAAATAGACCTTTTAGTTTATTTATATAATAATTTTCCAGTTAAGATTTTCCAGACATATTGGTAGAAAGTAGTTAAGATAAAGATAAGCCTGCAAGAAAAATTAGGTTTTTCCTTTCACTAATCCGTGGAGAATGTGTGTGAAAAAGCCAAAAGACATGAAGGTTTTTGCAAACTCTGCCTTGTGACTGAGAATGTCTATTTGAAGATTTTAATTAAAAGGTTAGATATTTGCAAAATGCTTACCTTGTATTCACACTTGATTTAGCATCAAATTTTAGATTGCCCTTCAAGACCCAAAAACCCTCATCAAGAGAAGTTTGTGGAGTGAAGAGAGGGGGTTTTAGAGTAAGAGGGCTTCGGCATGAGGCAAGTTTTATTTTCCAATCCCAGCTCCACGGCCCACTAGCTGTTTGGCTCTGGGAAAGTCCCTCAACCTCGCTGTTTCAGTTTGCTTTCTGTGAAACATCACCCATCTGTAGGCTCCTGCCATGTCTACAGTTCTCTGCTGTGCCAGGTGCAGTTTGCATTGAGCCATTGGAAGCTGTCCTTGCAGTCATCAGACCCCAGTCATGTGTGGGGCAGTGGCCTCACCATCTCTCTCTTCCAGTCTCACAGATCTGTCTCCCTCCAGCCCCCACAAGTTGACTTGAAGAGAACAAACTGAGGAAATCAAGCTTTTGGTGTTTTGTTTTTGTTTCTTATTTGTTTTTTAAAAATATGACACTAGTCCTTATCCAGTTGGTTGTTCCCCATTTTCTGCATTAGTTTCACACTTGGGGATAACCCTCCCCAAACTTCCCCCTCTCTTTAACGAGACAGAAAACTTATTCTCTCTAGGGATTCACAAGTGATCTCTTTGATGGCTCTGATTCATTTGGCTTAAACCAAATTAAAAAGTGCGGGGAATATGGAAAAATTCATGAACTACTGCTCTTCTTTCTATTCATCACGTATCTGGCTTCCCTGGATTTCCCTCTACTCACAGTTTTGGTGCTGCTGTTCATGCAATGGTGTTCTTATAAAACTAAGAGTGAGGCAAATAAAAAGGCAGAAAATTGAAAGCAATGCTTACCAGAGCCCAGGCCACCTCATGTTTAATGTAGTCTTGTTTCTAGCATAAATGTGTAACCAGGGCTAACAGGGTTGCAATATATTGCATTAGTATACATGTGAGAAAAACTGCTAAGCACCCCATGCATAGGTGGGAAAGAGTTATAGCTGGCTGACTTCAGAGAAGGCCACCTCATGTTTAATGTAGTCTTGTTTCTAGCATAAATGTGTAACCAGGGCTAACAGGGGTGCAATATATTGCATTAGTATACATGTGAGAAAAACTGCAAAGCACCCCATGCATAGGTGGGAAAGAGTTATAGCTGGCTGACTTCAGAGAAGTTTCAGTTTTGACTCTGGTTGGGCAGGAACCAATATCTTTTCCTCTGCAGTTTCCTTCTGTTTTGCTTGCTGCAGTAGAGTCTAAAACAGCCTCAACATCAGGATGTCTTGAAATTGGGGAGGATAATTTCTGCTGATGGTGATGCATTTCACTAAGCCTGTATTTTAAGGAGGTTAACTTAACATTCATGTGCCAGGTACTTTATATAGGCTATCTATTTTAATCATCACAACAACCTTATCAGATCGATGGTATTTATTACACCCTGTTTCAGAGATGAGAAAATTGAGGCTCAGAGATGTGGAATGAACTCGAAGTTTGATCCCAGCTCTGTCCAATTCCAAAGTCCATGTCAACACTTCCCACCATATCACATCGGCTACCCACTTTCATGGATCTGTATTTCGCTTATAAAAATCAGGTAAAGATTTAATGAAATTTTGACAACTAGTTATTTTTGTTCCATAAATAAAATTTTGTACCATCGAAAACTTGTTCAGACTTAAAATATGTAGTGAAACAAACTGAAGGATGAGGCTTCTTTGTTCCTCCTGTGCTCACTGGGGAGGCAAAAGTCTGCCTTCATCTCCATTCTAATTATCCAAAACCTCTTATCTGTAGTGTCACAGTTCATAATAATTAATTGTCATGCCAGAGGCATTGTGACATGCTTGATGGAGTCATGGTGTGCTATGTACACAGAGTAATTAGCAATCATTAGTGGTGGGGACAGAAAGTTCCCGGTTGTTTCATTCAAACTTTCATTGGGTTAAGTTTATCTCTGTTCTTTGTGCATAAATGTAGTTTAGCAAATCAGGTTTTAGCTTAACCATTTTATGAAGGATTGAAGTGGAAGTGGTTGGAAGAGAAAAGTGGGTTTTTTTTTTTTCTTTATGTAATCTTAACCATTTTATGAAGGATTGAAGTGGAAGTGGTTGGAAGAGAAAAGTGGGTTTTTTTTTCTTTATGTAACGAGCTTCTCTTCTAATAATTTGCACATATAGTTCCTGAATATTAGTTAGCATCATTAACTTTAAATATAGATAATGTTAAATATTGCTAAATTCAATTACAAATATAAAATGTCAGAAGTCTGCCAAAGGACTGATTTTTATTGATGGTAGAAATTTGGACTCCTTTCAGCTGGACGGTCCACCAGAAAGCCACCAGAACTGTGTCAGATTTTGATGCTTTGTGAAGGTTGTAGCTGCCATCACTCTCTGCAGCACAGATGATTGAAATAACCTTGGCTTAGAGGTGCCAAAAAATTATACTAATAAATACATTTTGTACATGGAACAAGGCAAGAACAAAGCAGTCAAGCTTTTGAGATCTTTCTTAAAGAAAAAAGAAGTTGAAAGAACATAAAACTGACTAAAAAATAGAACTGTACACCTCAGCCAATCCATATGAACATATGGTTAAGTACAATAAAACTAATTTCCATATTCTAGAGAGGTGATATAAATAGATAAGTTAAAAAAAAAAAGACAACTGTGGATGCTTTGCAAAACACCTCGATAGCTACCTTTCCCAGTCCGCCCCTCCAGTCCTTGTGTCCGGTTAAACAGTGCTTCTCGGCTTGTTGGCAAACTACATCCCTGATAACATTGCCCAGTCCCAAAGCCTGAGGGAGAAGAGAGAAACGTGGCTGCTGTCCTCTGTGCCGAAGCTGGTTTGCCTGGGCACGAAGTCAGATGACGTACAGCATCTTGGGGAGACAGAGTCTTAGAGCTGAAGCTCTAGGGAGGAAGGTTTCCATGGTAGCAAATCTTCCTCCAGTGTGGATGTGTTACTACTCACCTACAGCCAAGGAGGGCAGGTGCCACCTCCCTAGCTATCCCTTCCCACCAGCACGGAAGCTCTTATACTCCCATACATAATTAGGTTTTAATTCAACTGGGGCCTGACAAATCCCCAGGTGGTTTTATTCACAAGCTAAGAAAGATCAAAGACACAGGAGGAAATCCGGTTGCCTGAAGTTAAAATAATAACGGGTAGATTGAGAACCTCTGCTCTTGTCGTGGTGTTCCTATTGAAGGCACTGTTGGAAGGAAGGGCAGCAGCAGTCTG
>NW_007727019.1:385328-391774 GCF_000696425.1 Galeopterus variegatus
ATGCCAGATACTCAGAAATATCTCTTTGTTCTTCAACGCAATTAAAAACTTCTGTTCTTCAAAAAACACTGACAAGAAAATGAAGACGAGCTACAAACTGGGAGAAAATATTTGTAGAATACATTTCTGATGAAGTAACAGTATTTAGAATATATAAAGAGTTCTTACAACTCAATGATAAAAGAGAAGACACCCAATTAAAAAATGGCCAAAAGATTGAAACGAAACTTCACAAAGTAGGGATATTGACAACAAATGAGCACAAAAACAGATGCTCAACATCACTAATCACCAGGGAATGCAAATTAAAGCCACAAAGAAATACCACCACATGTGTACTAGAATGCATCAACAAAAAAAAAAAAAAAAAAAAAAAGGAAAATACGAAATGCTGGTGAGGATGAGAGCAATTGGAAATTGCTGGTGGGAATGCAAAAAAATAAATAAGCACTTTGGAAGTCAGTTTGGCAGTTTCTTACAGAATTCAACATACACTTACTATATGACTAAAAATCTGATTACTAGGAATTTTTCAAGAGAAATGAAAACAAATGTACACACAAAAACCTGTGTACAAATGCTTAGAACAGCTCTATTCATAATCGCCAAAGTTAGAAACAACCCAAACATCAACTATAGAATGGATAAACAGATTGTGGTATATCCATATAATAAAATACAACTCAGCAATAAAAAGGAACAACATGGATGAATCTCAAATGCACTGTACTAAATGAAAGAGGCCAAACTAAAAAAAGCTACTTACTCTATAATTCCATATATATGACCTTCTGGAGAAGTTAAAACCATAGGAACAGAACTCAGGTCAGCGATTGCCAGAGAAGGGGTGGGGAAAGTGGTTTAACTACAAAGGAGCAGAAGTGGATTTTTTGGAGGTGTTGAAAATACCCTGAATTTTTATTGTAGTGGTGATTGCACTTATCATACATCATAAAAAATGGTGAATTTTACTGTCTGCAAAATATACTTCAATAAACAACAAAAATATCTGTTTGTTAAATAAATGAACGGAAATACCAAAATGTTGAGTGGTTGTCTATAAGCAGGGGTATGACCTTTTGATTGTTTTGATCTTTTTTCAGTTATTTTGTATTATTTTTTAAATCGATAAAAACCAATAAAAGTTTTTTTTGGGGGGGAAGTATGCTAAAGTGTGACAGAGGTTGGTACACACTACAGGAGCAAAGAGAAGGAAATATCCACATTATCCCAGCAAATATTTTGTGAGCGGCTCTCCCAGCAGGGTCCTGGACAAGAAGCCAGATTCAGAGGTGACAAAACCCCATCTTCGCTTTTAGGGGGTCTCACAGTCTCATGGGGAAGGTAGGAGATGAGATGAGAAGAAGCCTTAGAGGATCCCTTCTGTGGCTGACAAGGTTTACAGTGGCATTATTCAATAGAAATTTCTGTGATGATGGAAATGTTCTATACTGCTCTGACTAGTATGGTAACCACAAGCCACATGTTGATTTGAGTATTTGAAATGTGGCTGGTGCAACTGAAGAACTGAATTTTAGTTTTATTTAAAATTAAATAGTTTTAATGTAAATAAAATAAAAGTACCTACATGTGGCTATGGCTACAGTATTGGACAGCACAGGTCTATACCGTAAAACCTAGATTTGTGACTGTTGCCCAGATAGTATGGATTATCCTCTACATATGCGAGCTGCAGAAGGTGAGGAGAAAATCAAAGGGCAACCGCCCCGTAGGAGATTCTGCACCTAGGACAGCAGAACTGATGTGGAGGATGAACGCTTGGACCAGAGTAGAGTGAGTGCCCAAGCAAAGAAGGCTTCTTGGGAGCAAATGCTTGTTGATCTAACTATGAAGTAATGATAAACAGGCTTCCTTTTCATGTCCCTCACATGCAACACCTTTAGTACATGGATACATGTTGTAAACTTCCATGGGCATTTAGTAGGCAACAGTTCCAGAACGTTGTTCATCCTGGAAACCCTTGTTCTGTGAATAAATATCCTTAGAATTTGTGCTATTGAAATTCACGTTGGAAAACGTATCTGAGGTAATGGGAGTGACAGTGTCCAGGAGTGATGGCGAAAAAGAAGTAACCAAGGAAACATGAAGTATGTAACTAGAATCCACAGGACATCCCCTCTGATTCTACTCTCCCCAACCCTAAACATCTAACATGCGCATCCTAGACTAATACTTAACATGCCAGCTCATTTTTCCTTTAGTCCCAAATGGAAAATACCTCAAAGCGTATAACAGGACTGTAAAAAGGATACATAAAAGAGTGGCATACCCTGTAAAGAGACAGACAGCCTGTTTAACTGTAGAAATGTGAGTAGAGGAGGGTAAGGAGAGAAAATGAGGCCATTCTGCCATCCATTCTGCCGCCATCTCTGCTTCACAGGTGTAGGAGGTCCAGAGTCCCAACCCTGACTCTCTTCGTGCATGTTTAGGACAATTGGGGCACGCTCAGGGTGGTCGGATCTTCCCTCACCCTATCCTGATGTTAGTCATTAAAAGCCCAGGCCTGTTTTGTACACTGTGAGGTAAGTAGAGCCTGGATTACTTCCTTTGGAGATGTACTGGTGCTTCCATCAGGATCAAAGTCTTGTTGAAGGAAGGCAACATGTTATTACTACTTAAATGGGCTTATAAACCTCACTTTAAAAGAAGCTTAGTCTAGTTAACTGCAAGGGGAAAGTAGTTCACACTAGGACCAAAGTATTTGAAATTGTGCTTCGTAATGCTAAAAGCCTAGTAAACTGGATTCTCATGATATTGAGGCTACCAGATAGCTTTTTGTCTTTTAAATGAAAGAATAATGTAACAGTAAAGACATTAATCATATTGCAAAATCATGCAACACTTTCATCGTAGTGCTTTCGTCTTTTAATTTGAGTGTGGGAAGACATTATTATCTTCTTCATATGCTTGTATTTTTGCAGCGTGCATCTCATTTTAATATTTTTTATATTTTGCTTTTTCTCTTCACATTAGTGACATGCTGTATCTAATGCCAAGTTCTGAAATTATCACAAACCTATGTCAGAAATCATGGGCGAGAAAGCTTTCTAGAAGGGTGGGGACTCTCACGTGTTGTGGCGGTTTAGAGGGAAGCCCCCTCAAGGCTCCCTGCCCCCTGTTTTGTAAGATGCCTCTGCTTTTCCACTGCCTATGTTTACCAGCTTCTTTTGTCTGTTTTTAAGATGTAAGTGTGACTTCCTCTCACCTCTCTTCAAAACACAGAGATTTTCCTTTCTTCTAGGGACATTTTTAATTTCTAGTATTCTCTAGCAGAAACCTTTCATTGTCTTCTCTCTCCATTTGCTGGAGCTGAAACAAAGAATACATTAATAATTTGGAGCTGTATGTAAGGGTCTGTCCTCTGAGTTATCACACAGACAGACACCTTTGCATGTAAGGAATTCCCCCAGCAACAAAACAAGTCTCAATTCCTCTGCAGGAATGGCACATAAACATAGTTTTGAACTTAGCTAAGCTTGATAACAAGGAAAACAATGGAGAGTATATTTTTTCTTGCCTAGGGGCCTTGAAGTTTTAGTGGTGGGTGTTAGAGACAAGAAGCAAATAATCCGCCATCTCTGCTTCACAGGTGTAGGAGGTCCAGAGTCCCAACCCTGACTCTCTTCGTGCATGTTTAGGACAATTGGGGCACGCTCAGGGTGGTCGGATCTTCCCTCACCCTATCCTGATGTTAGTCATTAAAAGCCCAGGCCTGTTTTGTACACTGTGAGGTAAGTAGAGCCTGGATTACTTCCTTTGGAGATGTACTGGTGCTTCCATCAGGATCAAAGTCTTGTTGAAGGAAGGCAACATGTTATTACTACTTAAATGGGCTTATAAACCTCACTTTAAAAGAAGCTTAGTCTAGTTAACTGCAAGGGGAGAGTAGTTCACACTAGGACCAAAGTATTTGAAATTGTGCTTCGTAATGCTAAAAGCCTAGTAAACTGGATTCTCACGATACTGAGGCTACCAGCTAGCTTTTTGTCTTTTAAATGAAAGAATAATGTAACAGTAAAGACATTAATCATATTGCAAAATCATGCAACACTTTCATCGTAGTACTTTCGTCTTTTAATTTGAGTGTGGGAAGACATTATTATCTTCTTCATATGCTTGTATTTTTGCAGCGTGCATCTCATTTTAATATTTTTTATATTTTGCTTTTTCTCTTCACATTAGTGACATGCTGTATCTAATGCCAAGTTCTGAAATTATCACAAACCTATGTCAGAAATCATGGGCGAGAAAGCTTTCTAGAAGGGTGGGGACTCTCACGTGTTGTGGCGGTTTAGAGGGAAGCCCCCTCAAGGCTCCCTGCCCCCTGTTTTGTAAGATGCCTCTGCTTTTCCACTGCCTATGTTTACCAGCTTCTTTTGTCTGTTTTTAAGATGTAAGTGTGACTTCCTCTCACCTCTCTTCAAAACACAGAGATTTTCCTTTCTTCTAGGGACATTTTTAATTTCTAGTATTCTCTAGCAGAAACCTTTCATTGTCTTCTCTCTCCATTTGCTGGAGCTGAAACAAAGAATACATTAATAATTTGGAGCTGTATGTAAGGGTCTGTCCTCTGAGTTATCACACAGACAGACACCTTTGCATGTAAGGAATTCCCCCAGCAACAAAACAAGTCTCAATTCCTCTGCAGGAATGGCACATAAACATAGTTTTGAACTTAGCTAAGCTTGATAACAAGGTAAACAATGGAGAGTATATTTCTTCTTGCCTAGGGGCCTTGAAGTTTTAGTGGTGGGTGTTAGAGACAAGAAGCAAATAACCTTAATTAGAAGATAATAATTATTCACTTGTGTTAAAAGAAAAACTCTAGACAAATTAAATTTAAGAGTTTAATTGAGCAAAGAATGATTTGCCCATGGGACAGTCCCCAGAACCAGAACAGGTTCAGAAAGTCTCTGGGCCTGCCCCTTGGCTGGATACATTTATGGACAGAAAAAGGGAATTGAGCTACAGAAAATGAAAGTGAGGTACAGAGACAGCTGCATGGGTTAAAGCTTGGCATTTGCTTTATCTGAACCCGGTTTGAAAAGTTGGTCATCTGTGATCGACAGCAGCTCAGCTGCTGTGATTGGCTGGGACTCAGCTCTCTCTTACAAAGGCAGATTTCTAAGTTAAGGTTTCAGTTTTTCTTGTGTACTGAGTTAGGTTGCAGTTCATCATGTAGGGACATGAGGATGTGAGTACAGAGGCTTTCTCAGGACAAATTTAGTTTAATTTAACATGTATTTATAGAAATATACTTGAGAAGATTAGTGAAAACATTAATTTCTGCAATCCCCTACATTCTCCACCTTCTATAAAGCCAAAATTTACTTACCCCATTTTACAGGTGGAAAAAGGCCATAAAGGGAAACAAAGAGAGGCAAATAGGTTGTTAAACATAACAAGGTGGCAGAGAAATGATTGAAAGCTGCTATTGATCCATTGTTGGCCCAGTCTTTATTATCATCCAGGAACTTGAAACACCCATCAAGCATCTGAAAAGTCATGCTGGGAATCTATGTAACACACCATTAACAAAACAGCCAAACAGCAGTGCACTGTCTGAGCAGTGGATGCTCATAATAAGTTGTATGTCACAGGAATGTGTACTCTTTCCATGTGCTAAAAGTTTCAGGTATCAAAGATTTTGAAAGGAGTTCCAAGTGTAGCCAAACTGGACCATGAGAAAGAGATGCTTTGAAAGGTCACCAGTGTTGGAGCTCAGAAAAGGATTCCCCCAAAAATGGTGTTTTGGCATTCTGAGTGCTTTAAAAATTGAAAGGCCTCAGAAAAAAGCCTCAGACCAAGGTCTCTCTCCAACCTTCCTCCGTCTCCCTGTGTCTTTCTGATCTTCCTTCTTGAAGAGCTAGGAGGGACCCTCTCTGGAATTTCCTCATATGACTAAGAAAGCTTCTTTCTAAAAGAAACTCAATTGTCTTATGACCCCCTCCCTAGAAATCTCATCAAATAAACAGGAAAGATCAACCACTTGAGAAGAAAAGTGACTGGGAGTTGTCACCATGCCCAGGCAGACTTTATCGATTCTTCTGAGGGCAGCTCTAAGAGATTATCTGGGAGGTTTTATCTGCATAATAAGACAACCTTTGCTCCTGTGTAGTTCAGCCCATCACCTTCCTATAACTTGTGGTCCCATCCAGCTTCCAAAGAGAACGATTTACAGAATAACGTCTGTCTCCCAGGTCCATGCATCTCTCTTCATGAAGATGGTATTTAAGTTTCAACCATCTAGCTCCCTTTCCAGTCTCATACTTTGTGTGTGGCTTCCTTGCGTATGCTTGTTAAATAATTTTTTTTTTTTCCTTTTTGTCTTTTTTCGTGACCGGCAACGGGATCGCAACCCTCTGTGTTGCCCCCGCACCTCGCTCAGCCAGTGAGTGGCCGGTCTGCATGTGGGATCCGAACCC
>NW_007727019.1:392526-395304 GCF_000696425.1 Galeopterus variegatus
GCACTGTAGCAGTGCGCCACCGGGCCGGCCCTAAATAAAATTTGTATGCTTTTTTCTCCTATTAATCTGTCTTTTGTCAGTTCTTTTTATTGAACCTTCAGAGGGGAAGGGGAAGCTTTTTCTTGGCTTCTACAGCAGCCACCAACCTTTTCTGGCCCATTGTCTGCTCTGCTGTTGGCTTCCTTCCCCCTCCTGCTAAGAATGCTCCCTGCCTTCCTTGTTAAGGGAAAAAGTAGAGCTGGAAATTCACATAAAAGGCAGTCTTTGTGGATTTTTTCACTCTAATTTTTTTCTTTAGTCTGTGTCAGTTTATGTGCTTTGTTTTCTCCTTAGAGTCTGTTCAGTATTTTCTCTAATTTTTTTTCCCATTATATGTACTGTAGGTGGGTTGTGGGGAGGATTATGGGGTGACTTTATATAGAAAACTTTCCCTTGGTCCTTGGGTTTAAGGGGCCAAGACATGCTTGCCAGTGGGGGCCTTCTCTTGATCCACACACAGTTGAGGAGTAGATTTCTGAATCTGGGGATCCCTTTTCACGTATCTGGGTCCCTGTAGTCATGATGTGATGACCTCTTTTCCTCTGTAAATCCTACTGCTGGGAAAACCCTCCCATTCGTTCATTTATCTAAGTACTTATTATGTATCTCTTTATTGGCAAAGCCCTGTGTTAAGTCTGCTACAAATTAGTCATTTAATTTAACATCTCCAAAGAATTTTAACCGGGTATATAGTGAAATCTGTATGCCCTTCTTCGCTTCCTCCCCCGATCACCTCCTTTTCAATCTCTGGGTCCCTTCACTGGGAGCAACTGAAGTTAAAGTTTTCTTAAGGTATTTCATGCATTTGGGAGAAAATCATATTTTTTTCCTTTTTATAACACATATAATAATATAAACATTATTGTGTACTTGACTTTTTTCACTTACAGAATATCTTGAGGACAGTTCCCTCATTAGACATAAAAGTTTGCTATTGTTTAGTGATTTCATAGCTTTCCATTTAATGGATGGTTCAGAATTTATTTTAGCAGTGTCTTTCTGACGAAGGTTTAAGTTGTCTCTAACCATTTACTATTCCAAATAATGTTGCAGTGAATAATCTTGTACGAATGCAACTTTGCCTGTGTGTGCCAGTTTATCTGTAAGACAAATTCCTAGAAGTAGATAGCTTTATCAAAGGGTATGTGCATTTATAATATTGATATTACCAAATGGCTGTCCA
The DNA here is from genome assembly GCF_000696425.1 of Galeopterus variegatus. NCBI lineage: Eukaryota > Metazoa > Chordata > Mammalia > Dermoptera > Cynocephalidae > Galeopterus > Galeopterus variegatus. The sequence continues at coordinate 393,749 of NW_007727019.1, forward strand.
TAGATGCTGGAGTGCCATTCCCCCCCAAAATAAATGGATGCCTTTTTCCCCACTACATTGTCAATTCACCAATGTTTGCTTTTTGTGAAGTTAAGTGAAAAAAAGCACTTAAGTTTATTTTTATCTGCATTTCTTTTATTCTGAGTGAGATTAAACATGTTTTAATGCTTAAGACTCATTTGTATTCTCTGTGTTGTGAATTTTTTATTCATAAATCATGTTGATTCTTTTATTGGTTTGTTGATATTTCGGTTATTTTTGTTCTTACTTTTAGATGCTCTTTATATACCGTATTCAGTATAACAAGCAACCCTTTTGATAATTTTCCTGCGTAAATCGGAAAATAAATATAAGTTATTGGTATATATGTCAAAAGTCTTCTCTAGAGGAGATTTAGTTATTTTTAATTCTGTTACATATTCATCGAACATAAACTTTTTATTATTGATATTTTCAGACATATGTAGAAGTAGAGAGAACAGCATAACACATTCCCATGCACTCATTACCCAGCTTCAGTGATTATCAGTGCATGACCATCTCATTATCTGTAACCTTCTCCCCGCCCTGCCCCCAGTCCCTCCACAAAATTTCCCTTGCCTCTTGGACTATTCTGATGCAAAATCTCTGGTGTTATATAATTTCACCATAACAGTTGCAATTATTCTTTTAAAGTATTACTATTATGTCTCCTGAGCAAAATTAACATTCTTTCTTATCACCAAATATTTAGTCAGTATTTAAATTTGTCTGATTGTTTCATAACTTTTTTGTTACAGATAATTTGTTCACATCAGAATCCAAACAAATGTACACATTGCATTTGGTTGCTATGTCTGTTAAGTCTTTTTAAAATCAATAGGTGCCCCTCCCTTAATTTCTTTGCAATTATTCATTGAAAACCTTGAGTCTTTAATCCTGTAGGATTTGCCATATTCTGGATTTTGTTGGATTTGTCACATTGCATGAACATTCCTATTCTCTGTATTTCCTGCATGCTGGTGTTTAGATCTAGAGCCTTGATCAGTTCATGTTTGATTTATTTTTTTTGGCAAGCATACTTCAGGGGCGTTATCGTGAGCTTCCTGTTGAATCACAGCAAGAGGCACGTCAAGTCTAGTTGTCTTTCTTTGTGTAATGTCAAGGCTGATCTGTTATTTTAGCTGATGTTCTGTTTTTAAAGAACACCGAAAATGAAGTGCCAAAGGAGAAGCCCACAACTTTATGTTTGGGAGGAGAGAACACTCAGTGTGGGGAGCTAAGACTCTCAGGGCAGATCTGTGCCCTTTTAGGTCAAGTTCCCTTCAGTACCCAGTTCAGCATTTTGTCATCTGGTATTTGTGAGACTTATTTGCTGGCATACTGGGTGAGTGTGTTTGGATTTTAGGCACTTTTATACCTTATTTTCCTTTTAATTTGACTCAGAATAAGAATTTTTTCAACTTGCTTATTATGTTTCACTTTCAGAAACGTTTTTGCCAGCTGCCTCTCAAATGTGTGAAGTGGCTGGCTGGTTAGCTCAGTTGGTCAGAGCATGGAGCTGATAATACCAAGGT
>NW_007727019.1:395976-396745 GCF_000696425.1 Galeopterus variegatus
GTGTGAAGTGGCTGGCTGGTTAGCTCAGTTGGTCAGAGCATGGAGCTGATAATACCAAGGTCCAGGGTTTGATCCTTGTACAGGCCAGCTGCCCCCCAAATAAATGAATGGAAGAAAAAATAAGAAAACTAGTGAAAGTTTTAGGGACTTGGAGAATGTCCAGGGGTCTGGATGGGTCTCAGATGTGATCATATTGGACTTTCAGTTTCTAAATGACGGTCACTCGCTCTGTTTTCCCTGCCTCTCGGCTTTTGTTTTCTTCTTACCTCTGTCCTTCCCCAGCTCCTAGTGGGCCCCCAAACCCTCCATGACCCCCTTAGTGTGTGAGGTGCTCCTGCAGTCATCCCACCTCCCGTTCACAGTGCTTTGTGGGGCTGCTGAATGAAATTTCACAGTATACTGGGTTTGAGCCTACCCGTAGGTCCTCCGTGAGTGCTTGTATAAAGGGAATCAAGTGTCTTTGTTTTGTGCTCGTTTAAAAACTGTATTTCTTCAAAGACAAGTAGCTCAAGTGGTTTCTCAATGAAAAGTTACTTTCCCAAAGCCATTCTACATCATCTGTCATTGCTTTAAAACTCTGTCAATCCCATTTTTGTCCACAAAAATGACTTTTCTAAATACATCTTATGATAATCCTAATGATATCTAAAGTGATAAACTGATAAAATTACAAGTGAAGTCTTTTCCTTGAAAGGTTTCCACAGATGGCCCTACTCTGGGCCTCCCTTCCCTGTGGGTATGAAAGACGCGGCAATAATTTAACTTCAAG
>NW_007727019.1:396924-399712 GCF_000696425.1 Galeopterus variegatus
CCGGTTCCCGCTCACTGGTTGAGCGCGGGGCGGGCGCAACACCGAGGGTTGCGATCCCGTTGCTGGTCCCTGGTGTGGGCGCGACACTGAGGGTTGTGATCCCATTACCGGTCAGTAAAATGACAAAAAGGAAAAAATTTGCACAGTGTATCATTAATAGATTTAGTGGATTATTTTACCCAAGAATCTGATTTCTGAATAAGAAATCTTTCCAAGGTAGATAATGATAATTCCGTCTTTCATATAAGAAGGACACACAACTTACTGTAGAGATTTTAATAGTCCCTTCATTGTATTCACTTTACTTTGGAGTGCTAGGCTCTGAACTATTTGAAATCCTCTGTCTGTGGGTAGATGGAAATACTAACCCATGGATTTTAAGATGCAGAACACTCAGGACAAGAACCTTGACTTTGGACTCTGTCTCTTCAGCCCCTCAATGGGTTTTAGCTCGGGATAACTTGCAACATCAGCATTTTTATCTTTGCATGTACTTCTCCTACCTTCTGGGCTGGATTAGGATCTCTTTGAGAGTAGAATCTGTTTGTTATTCAGATCACATGGCATGTAGTTGGCACAAAATAAATGCATGTTATTGATGATGCTGAGAATACGAGGATGGACAGTTGTGGGAGGTGCTTCGATATTAATTGTGTGGTAGAGAAGCAGTCAGCAGGAAAGTTGGCTGCTTTGACTTCTAGAATTCCACTTATGAAAGGGAGGGCATCCAATTCAGGTCACCAAAGAATCTGATGCATCTGGAAGACAAAATGACAAACACTTGTGATCAATAGTCATTTTAAGGTTTCTCCTCTGCCACCAATGTATATTCCATGAAAGTACAAAAGCCAAGAAAAGGAATCTTAAGTCTATGAACTATGGAAAAGGTCAGAAAATAGCAATGTTAGCAGACAAAGAAAGAAAGTGTCAAAAATTGGGCAGAAAAGAGAGAAGAAAGTTCAAAAAAGAAGAGGCAAAGAATACCTTGTATAAAATGGAAATTGGGTGGGGGAGTACAGGAGTGAGGGGGGNGGGGGGAGGGAGCATTTTTAAAAGCAAACTCACAGAGATAACTGGGCCCTTTTTAAATGCCAGCATTCTGCGTGTTCGAGCCAGCAGGAAATGCCTCAGAAAAGCAGCAATATCCTTTGCTGAAGCCATCAATTTGAAAGTGGAAATGTCAATAAGGCCTGAGTGCCTTTATTTCCCAAGCCAGGAGGATCTTCATGCTTTGTGGTGGGCAGTAGAAAACAGAGCTCTTAGGTCTCAAAAGAGTATTTCTTCTAAAAATAAGCCTACTAAAAACATCAACTTTTATTAAATTTTCTTGCACAATCCAAATGCGGTTTGGCTTTATTCCTAGCATGCCAGATTCTGACTAACTTGGAGAGAAAAACAGTTCACATTCTAAGCACTCTTTTCACTGCTTCCTATCCCATGGATTCCATGTTTTGAATGATTTTGTTAGCCAAACTGCTCTTGATAAGCAATTTGTATGTCTACTTTTTCTTGATCAAATATATAGACCTAAGCTTTAGATGGGCATTTCCTGACTGCTAATAAAATTCCAGCAAACATCTTGGCATATGAGGTAGTCCGGGAGGCAGGAGTTGCAATTTGACCCTCTGACTGCCCAAGATAGCTGAGTCTATTTGAGAGATTTTGTTAAGATTGAAATTGAATGTCTTTAGGTGGGACAAATGCTTTTGGTTTTCCTATGCTGTTACGTCTGTTTCATGCACTGAGATGGATGGTTTGGCTTCTGAAGGCCCCTGCCCGGAGAGGGTATAATTTCCACTAACTTCCTGAATGAATGGATAAAAGCTCTGGACCCTAATTTGTAATCTTTATAGTCTGTGGGCAGCCTGGAGACCCCAGAATGGGGACCATAAGTGGACCTACAATGTAATCTGTATTGTTTTTATCTGGTGTGATCATGCCCCAAGGATATTTTAATCACCAACTATCTCGCCAAAGGACGGGCTGTATCTAACAACTTTTTCTTCCTTAGCTTATAATTTTTGTGCACCTATTTAGCTATAATGTCCTTATGGCAAACTATCACTCAGGCAATATAAAAACTCTCTTATCACATGCCTTTTGTTCTCTGTTTACTTGTTTCTTCTCATCTCCTTTTGATCTTTAGCGAGCAATAGAGAGAAGAAACAACTCTGCCCAGAAAGGAAATCAAAATAACCTTTTAAAATCATACTATAATATCTACCTCTGCTCTCACCTTGGGTTAAACAAAAAAGGGGAAGGAAATTTGATCTGAATATTAGAGAAAAAATAGGCTTTAAACTCTGTGTGACCAAAAAAGTCACACCTATGTGATGCTGTGGTCGACACTGTGCAAAATAATGAAAATTTGTAAAAAGTGAGTACCTACCTATGCAATAATCTTAGTTGCTTTTCTTTTTATAATGGAACATGTTTTAAAATTACTCTGGTATTAAAATACACACCCCAGCTTTGTTGCTGAAATTCTGCCTGGATTAAAAAATAAGATGGAAGAATACCATTTTGTGTAAGGCCTTCATTATAATAAGAACATATATAGCAAGTAGTAATAATATGAAAGGACAGCGATAGACCCTCAGAGCAGGAAGAGCCCTCACAAGTCAATTAGCCCAACTGACTCATTTAACTTTATTTTGGACTACATTTTCATTCTGTAATACCTCCAAATTTCTATTTCATAAGTCATATAAGATGGACAATATAATGTTTTTTTTTTTTTTAAAAGATGACCGGTAAGGGGATCTCAACCCTTAGCTTGGTGTTGTCA
>NW_007727019.1:400296-403865 GCF_000696425.1 Galeopterus variegatus
AATATGAAAGGACAGCGATAGACCCTCAGAGCAGGAAGAGCCCTCACAAGTCAATTAGCCCCACTGACTCATTTAACTTTATTTTGGACTACATTTTCATTCTATAATACCTCCAAATTTCTATTTCATAAGTCATATAAGATGGACAATATAATGTTTTTTAAAGATGACTAAGAGTTCAAAGCTTCACCTGAAAGAAAAGCCCATCCTCCTTTGGCCTTAACTCTATAAACTGAGCATAATACTTTAAGAGGCAGGATATACATGAGTTTTGATGTCTGCTGGACCTAGATTTCAATACTGTCTTCACCACTTCTCAGCAAGTCGTGTGTTAAGAGGTAATTCTCTATGAGTTTCTCATATTTCTGCACTTCTTGTGACAACTTCTGTATCAGATAATCTTTTCAAGGGTGTTTGTATAGCCAACAGTCCTAGAAGATACAATACCTTGTCTCCTTCCAGGGCAGTGTGCAGATGTTTGCTATCCTAGATAATAATAATAGTGTCTCCTTTGGAAGCAAACGTTGGGTTAGTTTACTAGCAGCCCCATTTTAAAATTGGGGGCTCCCTAAGCTTGGGGTTCCTCAGCTGTGACACAGGCCCTCTGTGTGTGTATCATCCTCCTGGACTGATCCCCACTGCCTTTGTGGGACTTGGGGGTTAAGTGGCACCATAGTGACCAATTGTCCTGGTTTGCACAGGACTTTCAGTGTTAAAACTGAAACAGTCCTGGACAAACTGGGATTTTGGTTACCCTAACTAGGAAACTGATGTGCACATGAAGCTAATGCTATCTGCTGTGCCATGAAAATAAAGTCCTTTGTCTCTGACCCAGGAATCTCATGTCTTTTGCCAGCGTGCTTGAAACTGGCAGGCTAACTCATTAGCTTGCAAGTAAGATAAAATCTCAGACCCTTCACAGTTCTTGACAGTGAGATGTTTGGCAAATACTTCCTTAAACCTTCATTTTCTTAATTATAAAAGGGAGATAACATCTGCCTCAAAAAGTTGTGAGGATAAAGGAAATGGTGCTTGTAAAACCTGAGTATCCTGCTTAAGACATAATAAGTCCTCAACAGATACTTGCAGTTGCTACTTTATTACTGTAATTTTTATTAGATAAAATTATTCTAATCCAATTGTTTCATTGATTGGGTTGTGTGTGGTTTGTGTGTATCTTCTTCTTAGTGTCTTTGCACAATAGAATATATCAGTTTAAAAAAATACTCAATGAAGTACTTTTGATCATTTTTACTACCAAGATCAGATTGATTCATAGCTGAGTTTAATTACTGATTAAAATGTTCCCCAACTGGATGATTCAGTGACCCTGCATAGTTATACTTTTTGTAAAGCTCTTAATATGGTAAAACGATGTCTAATGACATTTAACAAGTGACCTTTGACCTCCTCCCTTAAAGATCTCCAGGAAATAATGAAATTAAAATTCCAGGTAACTATCTTCAAAGATTATTTGCATGGAATATTAGCATTTTACTTCTATCATATAAGAAAAATACCTAATACACACCTGTTAATCTCAGCTGCTATGGAAAGCAGTTGGAAAATAACATTTACATCATTATTTGTATTTCTGAAGATTTTATAGGTATATTTTGTTGTTAATACGTAACATAGTTATGGTTCTTCTGGCAGTTGGAGACAATTTTCTTTAGAAGCACCCCAGGTTTTCTTGATTTGGAGGATTCAGAATAACAAACATCTGAGCAGTCTTTTACTCATTTGGAGACGTGGATAATGTTCATATTTTGTGTGATAGAGGAATGTAACATTCCTTTCATGGGTTACAAGGAAAGCATATTTCAACTGAATGTGGTTATAAGATAATTTGAAACTATCTAGGAAAATGGATCCATTTGGGACACTATGATTATACCTCAGTCAACCAGTTCATTTATGTGCATGTAAGACGAGAATGATAAACAGGAACAAAACCCAGTGCCTCTGCCTCTGCACAGATGAGAGAAAGAGCGAGCAGAGTTCATGCATTATTCTATTTCTGTTCTGAAATACTGATTTCCATTTCACTTGCAGGCTCAACGCAGTTCCAGTTGTTTTGCAAATGTAGCATGAGACTCAGTAAATTCACTCCTAAGCCATCTGACTGCATCTTTTCTGAACTGGCAACTGCCTCGGTAATTCCCTTGGATCAAACATGAGATTTCTGGTCTGTTGTTTATCTGTAGGAAATAGTAGACATTCAGAAATGTTGCCTAAAGGAGCCAATTGAATTCTTGGTGTGATGTAATCATACAGACATGGGACATCCCTCTCTGGCCGGAGTTGAAAAATCCTCCAGCAGCCTCAAATGTTCTTGGTTCTGCACACAGTAAGGAAACTAGACCTACCAACAGTGACCACTAATACACACTTTTATTTTTTATCTTATTCATTTATTTTTATGGAGGTAAAATCGACATAATATAAACACATTTTAATTTTTGAAGAACTGTTTGTTCCTGTTTTCCTTCAACCCAGTTGCCCTGACCTTAGTCAGAAACCCCTTCCTCCATCTCCTGAAGGCTCGAGCCTCCTGGCTCTGAACATTGTTTTCCTAACCCTGGGGCCTTGCCTCCAGACATCATCCCCTTTCCTGCAGGCCCAAGGCTCTACAGTTTGCCTCATTCCTGTGCTATTAGAGAGGTGTCTGCTGGCAGCTCTCTCACAGGCCTAGAGTCTGCCGCCCCATGACTGATCAGACCTTTGTGCACCGTCCACCCTTCCTCCAGAGCAGGCCTCTGTCCCTCCCCCACAGGCTTGCAGTTCTGCAACTCCGCCCTCGGCTCTTTTTTTTTTTTTTTTTTTTGGCCTCAGCTATGGTATCCATAGTGTGGGGACAAGTGGTGACCTCTGTTGAATCCTGATCTCTTGGTCCAAGTTATGCTTGGAGGCTTTGCCTCTTGTGACTGACCTACTGCTAAGACCTATACTGGTTTTCTATGGTGGCTGCAACAAAGTACCACAAACTGGGTGGTTTAAACAAGGGAAATCTGCTGTCTCACAATTTTGGAGGCCAGAAGTCCAAAATCTAGGTGTTGGCCCCGCTGTGCACCCCCTGACGGTGATAGAGGATGTTCTGTTCCAAGCTTCTCTCCTAGCTTCTGGTAGCTTCAGGTGCTTTTGGCTTATAGATGGCCATCTTCTCCTTGCGTCTCTCACATCGTCTTCCCTCTTGTGTGTCTGCCTCTGTGCTCAAACCTCCTCTTTTCATAAAGACACAGTCATATTGGATTAGGGTCCTCTCTAATGGTCTCATCTTAACCTTTGCAAACTCTAGTTCCAAATAAGGTCATATTCACAGGTACCAGGCGTTAGGACTTCAACATCTTAAAGATGTTGTGTCCTTGAGAGGACACAATCCAACCATCACAATCCCATTGACTTTATATCTTCATATGTTGCCTTTAGTGAAGGACCAGAAAAGCTTCAGGAAAATGACCTGAAGCTTAGGCCATGGTATGAGCCCAGGCACCTGGCTCAGGGGCAGTGAAGGTTAAAATCCAACTAGGACCCACATCAAACCATTAGCCTTGAGCTTTCTTCTGCCA
>NW_007727019.1:403909-405177 GCF_000696425.1 Galeopterus variegatus
CATCACAATCCCATTGACTTTATATCTTCATATGTTGCCTTTAGTGAAGGACCAGAAAAGCCCATCAGGAAAATGACCTGAAGCTTAGGCCATGGTATGAGCCCAGGCACCTGGCTCAGGGGCAGTGAAGGTTAAAATCCAACTAGGACCCACATCAAACCATTAGCCTTGAGCTTTCTTCTGCCACAATGCACAGCTACATTCCCCAAAGTTTCAGCCACCCAAAAGAGACTGTCTTTTTTTTTCTAATTTGTACCAAGGCACTCTATAGGCTGGCTGAAGTCCCGTGAGGTCAACATCTGATTTATTCATGACATCAGTGAAACTGAATATAGATTTTTTTCATTTCAACCATTTTGTATTTGTATTCGTGTATATACTATACAGTTTGTTTTGATTTAAAAATGGCATTACAGTGCCTCGGGGCCAGCCCAGGGACCCGAGGCATGGAGAAAGGGCCTGGACCCCCCTTCCACAACCAGGAACACCAAGCCAGTGCCCGGTCCTGCCCAATGACCTGAGGTATGGAGCTGGGACTGGACCCTCCTCCCACAACCAGGCATACCACACCAGCACCTTGGGGCCTGCCTGGGGACCTGAGGCATGGAGAAGGGGACCAGACCACCCTCCCACAAGCAGTCACTACATGTCAGTACCTTGGAGCCCACCCAGGGACCCAGGGCATGGAGAAGGGGACTGGACCTCTCTTGCACAACCAGGCGCACTAAGCCAGCACCTTGGATCCTGCCCAGTGACCTGAGGCATGGAGCCAGGAACCGGACCCTCCTCCCACAGCAAGGCACACCATGCCAGCACCTTGAGGCCCACCCGGGGACACGAGGCAAGGAGAAGGGGACCGGACCTCTCTACCACAACCAGATACACCAAGTCAGCACCTTGGGGCCTACTTGGTCCAGAGGCATGCAGAACGGGACTGGACCTCTCTCCCACAACCAGGCACACAGCGCCAGTGCCTCAGGTCCCGCCCAGTGACCTGAGGTATGGAGCTGGGGACCGGACCCTCCTCCCACACCAGGCACAACATGCCAGCACCTTGGGGCCTACCTGGGTACCCGAGGCATGGAGAAGGGGACTGGACCCTCCTCCCACAATCAGGCACATGGTGCCAGCTTCTTGGGTCCTGCCCAGGGACCAGAGGCATGGAGAAGGGGACCAGACACACCCCACAACCAGGCATACTGCCAGCGCCAAGGAGCATACCAAAAACAGCACCTCCACGTGGGTGGCCCACCACAGCCACCACAATA
>NW_007727019.1:406329-408048 GCF_000696425.1 Galeopterus variegatus
TTTCAGAAGGAGAGAAGAAATCTAGGGCAATTAGAGGGGGGAGGGGGAGTGAATGGGGGAAGGGAAGAGGTTGGACAAGAGGCATAAAGAATAATTACGATTTGTAACAATGTATATACTAGTAATATTGATTTAATCAACAGATCTCAATGTTCAACCCCCAAAATATGTATAATCGATTTTGATTCAATAAGTAAAATAAACTTTAAAAAATGGCGTTAGCCTTTTATCAGACATAGCCTGACTGTCATCATTTTTATGATCAGTTTAAAATTTATTTTCTGTAAAATTTCAAGGTTCAGGGGAAAGAAGCATAACAAACCTATACTGTGTGTCAGGTGAATTAAGATCCAGCTAGGTGAAGTAGCCTAGCTTCCTGCCTCCCCTTCCATTCTGGTTCCAGAATTTCTGGAATGAAAACTGAGATCTGGACTAGCTTATTATTTGCAAAATTTCAAATTTATTTCAGTAGTAGTTTGTAATTAAAACAGAAAATTCCATCCACCACAGTGAAAACCTCTTCTCCCAACAGGATGATTGAATGCTGAAACATTTGAATCACTTTCAAATCTAGTCATTGTCCATTAAATTCATTGGACGACAGTAGCCCAGGCTTAGCTTTCTAATCCTGGAGTTTGGCAAACATGGACAGTATCCCAGTTGTTCACTGGGGATGGGAATGCCAGCTTTGGAGAGACCCGTCTGAGCAGTATCTGCCTCTCCATTTAATGCTGACCAGTGCTCCATCTTCCCATAGGTTTATTTGCCTGAGAATCTTTGCCAAACCAGTAGGGTGGATCTGAATGGAGCTGGAGAACATGTTTCACCACCTATAACCTCTCCAGAGAGCTCAAAGGTACAGGACTCTGATAACGACCTGCTGATTTAGCAAAGTCAGTGGCTAATGTGTAAGTCCCAGGTTGTGCGTTTTCCTGAAGACTGGACAATGTCTGCAAAAAAATTGTTCCATATGAGTCATAAAAAAGCCATGGTATATCAGAGTCTACTTTAGGGACAGATTTAGGTATAGATTAATGATTCCTGTCAGTATGAACTGCTTTTCTAAATAAAATTTGAGCACGTCCCTCTAATATTTTTAGGCTGTAGAGAGGATTTTTATATTACCTTTTTCTTCTTTATCTATACTGATGATTTATAGCCTCACAGAAGAGCCTGTTTTGTACTCATTAACTCATATGTTTATCCAAATATTGTAATAGAGTTATTCCCAGATGGTTAGATCGGAGACTCAGGAGTTCCAGTGTGGATGGTAGATGAGGCTTTATAGAAGTGAAGTAAAAGTGAATATCCCAGAGACATGTGAAAATGACCTTGGGTAAAGGTAACCCAGGAGTTGCACTTTGTGGCTGTCCTGCAACAGAAGAAGCAGGGGCCATGGAGAGCTTTCTCAGGGCCAGGGCTGGCTGCAGCAGGGTCAGGTCCTCAGGGCAACAGAGGTCCCTGCAGCAGAGACCATGGTCTAGGTCCTGCAGTGTTGGCAGTTGGGAAGAGGGGCAGGTGAGGCACTCTAGGGCACAGCATTAGTTTCCACTGCCAGGCTACCTCTGCACTGTGATTTTGGACATCATTCCAAATGCCTAGCCTCTGAGCATGGTTCTGCAGCTCTCCTGGTGATTTTGGATGAGCCACCCCAAATCTTTTTTTTTTTTTGTCTTTTTTCATGTCCGGCAACGGATCGCAACCCTCAGTGTCACGCCC
>NW_007727019.1:408474-411697 GCF_000696425.1 Galeopterus variegatus
GCGCCGCCGCGCTTCCCAAGCGGCGCACTGTAGCAGTGCGCCACCGGGCCGGCCCCCACCCCAAATCTTTTAATAAATTCCTTTTCTGCTTAAGTCAGCCAGAGTCAGTTTCTGTCACTTGTAGCTAAGACCCTAACTGGTTTGGGTATTCTGGAACTTGAACCGGAACTTGAACCCAGGCAGCTGGACAACAGAGCCCACACTCTCAAGCCTTACAGGTACCACGTGTACTGCAGGCCAGTCATTGGGCTGGGGCCGGACTAGGTGCCTCACTGAGGCTGCCCATATAGATGATTGTACAAAATAAAACACTTTTGACAATGGAAAGGCCTTCTATTTATAATTATGCCATGCCAGGACTGTCCTAGGCAAACGAGATGGTCTTCCTACCTATATGCCCTCTTGAGAAATTATGCCTTCTTCCTATGTTATAGAGGCTAATGGAGCCTCCTGGGAATTAAATGTGTAATTTAAGGCCCAGAGCTAAGGGTCGGACTCATTTGATCCTCTTTCAATTCTCTGTGTGTGATGGTCTATTTTGTGTGTCAACTTGGCTGGATTGAGGTTTGTCCAGAAAGCTAGTAAGACCTTATTTCTGGGTGTGTTTATGAGGATGCTTCCAGAGAGCGTAGTATCTGAATCAGTAGACTGAGTAAAGAAGACCTGCCTTTACCAGTGTGGACAGGCATCATCCAATCCTTTGAGGGCCTAAATAGAACAAAGATGTTCAGGAAGGGCACATTTGCTCTCTCTCCTTGAGCTGGGACTTCTTTCCTCTTCTGCCTCTGACATCAGAGCTCCTGGTTCTAGTGCCTTCAGAATCTGGGACTTACGCCAGTGCCCCATCCCCAGCGCTCCACCAGTTGTCAGGTCTTCATACATGGACTGAATTACACTACCAGCTTTTCTGGCTCTTCTGCTCTGGACAGCAGATTGTGGGACTTCTCAGCTTCCATAATCTCAAGAGCCAATGCCCATAATAAATCCCTATATATCTACATGTATACTGTTGGTTCTGTTTCTCTGGAGAACCCTAATATATCAAGATAAAGTCAGTAATATCCATTCTGCTAAACATTCCTATAATTGCTTTACCAGCAAATATTAAAACCCTATTTAAAAAGTGGACTCTCTGGATGGATAATAATGCCCACCTGCCTTTAAGTGCATATGCAAAATTGTTGTAGAGATGTTCACCAGGAACAGTAATTTTAAGAAAAAAATGGAGCAAAAAGGAAATAACTGCATTCTTTTCAATACATCCATGAAATTAACAAACCATGAAATGAACTGGTAACTGAGGATAGACCTGAGATAAGGTTAGTGGTTCCTTGGAAATCCATAGGGCTGAAGCATACAGAGATATTTTATTCTTTTACCTTCCCCTTGAGAAGGGCATTCCATTTGTTTGAAAGAAATATGGTGTATTGTACATTTGATAAGCTGCAAAGTCAGGCCACAAGACAGAAAGGGTAAACTGCCTTGCAAAGAGGGTTCCTGGCAGTCACCAGGCCCTTATTTAAGTATCTTAGAGAGTTTGGGTCTGCAGGCATGGGCTGTGCAAAAATGGGCTGGAAGCTGGAGCAGAGCGCAAATGCTCTGCACAGAACAGGGAGTAGAGAGTACAGAGGGAGAATGAGGAGAGAGGACCAGGGGGACCAGGAACTGCATGGGAAAGACTTGGAGAGAAAACCCTTCCTATGACAATTCTGTTGGGGGTAAGGCCAGAGAGGGCCTTTAGGAGAAAAGAAATATCTAATGTGCTGTTTGATCTGACCCCCTCAATGACCCACAGAGCTTCAGTAAAGACCAGAAAAATGAAGTCAAAATGCTTGGAGTAAGGGGATTTTTGTGATAGTCAGTGAGAGGGTCTACATTCTGCTTTCAAGTTGACACGGGAACAAGATGTCATTAATGCACTTGGGTTGGCTAACTGGTGGGCATCTTCTCTCATAAAAATAGGCTTATTTCAAATCTTGGCAGGGAGTCAGGAGAGGCAGAGAGGAAGGAAATATCAGTGGACTAGGGAGACCATAACTCTGGAGGGCTGACACTGATGAGATGGGGAGCAACACAGGACAATAAAAAGAGTGAGAGTTCCAGGGAGAATTTGAGTAGGGAGCTCGGTCAAGACTCCAGCTCAAGTACAGGCAGGGAGTGACGAAGCCTGGTGAGGGAAGGGGCAGCTGATACAGTTATCCCTGCGTCACTGAAGACTTAAATCCTACAGAGACATGTTTAGGAGGCCCAGCTAAACATACAGCATGGGACCCCTGGGGACAAATCTCAGCCACGTTGTCGAAGTCTACCCTACTGAGTTTTGATGAAGCCATAGGCTGTGTTCCTGCATCTGCTTTTATTTTCCTTTCTCTGGCCATGCCAAATAGATTAACCAGGTGGAGGTGCGAGGTGGAAAAAAGCAAGTTGTGACTTTTCTCGAAGTCTACCCTACTGAGTTTTGATGAAGCCATAGCCTGTGTTCCTGCATCTGCTTTTATTTTCCTTTCTCTGGTCATGCCAAATAGATTAACCAGGTGGAGGTGCGAGGTGGAAAAAAGCAAGTTGTGACTTTTCTTCTACTCCTACTTCTTATTCACCTTCAGTTTCTGCCCAACCTCCAGAACAGAGTTCTGACATTTTTGAGAATAAAGATTTTTTAATTTCAAAAATCTCCAGAAAAACTGCAAGAGCATTTGTTTCTACTGATTAAAAATCCATATTGTCAAAAACACTGCTAATGCAATAGTGTTTCAATTGGAGATCTATCTTATTAATTTTAACAGTGTCTAAATGCCACTGAAAAGATAGTAACACATGTATTTGTTAGGATTATATCTAACTGTAACAGAGATAGCAGAGATCTGAAAAATGGTGGCTTAAACAGCAGAGAAAGTTATTTCTCTGTCACGTGTAAGTGTGGTGTGGTGGCTCCTCTGTCACGGGCACCCCAGGCTACTTCCAGTTTTTGAGTTCAGAGTCACTAGAGTGTGCCTGTTGTCATCACCATCCAAGAGAGAAGTCTGTCTACCATTTCCACATCTCAAGGAGTAGGGTGAAAGAAGGAGGGAGAGAAGCAAAGGGCACACATCTCAGTTGCCTCTTATGGAAATTTCTGGAAACATCCACGTAATCATTCCTCTTACATCCCGTTGGCCAGAACTTAGTCACAGGTCTACATCTTGTTGCAAAGGAGGGTGGGAAATGGAGTCTTTATTTCTGGCTG
>NW_007727019.1:412541-413352 GCF_000696425.1 Galeopterus variegatus
GGTGACTTACCAGGTCTTCTTAAATTGCCATTTCTTTTCTGTGTGTGAGACATTCTTGTTATATATGTGGTGCTGTGTGTGACTCCTCTTGGTTCTTAATACCAAATAGCAGAGTATTCTCAAGTCACAACAAAAGAGACATTTGGGGAATAGGATAGTCCCTTGGGCACCTAAGAAAGTGCAGAGAAAGGTAGGAGGCCAACAAGAATTGGTTGTAGCTCATGGAGGAACTCACGACATAATCAGGAGAAGCTATATTAGGCAGAGACTGAGATGAGACCCTTGGGGGTATGTAAGAAGGTGAAATAAAATATGTGAATAATAAAGAAAGTCTTAGTGCTTGGATAATCTCTTGTGTAATATACTTTCAGAAGGTGAAAAAGTGTTTATGATTACTGTGTTGTTGATGGACACAACTCAAGAATAAGGCAGGGAGCTTTATCATTTAAGCAGGGCATAATAAGCTTGGCTTCCAATTTCTTTTTCCTTTTCTTTTGTGCATATTGTTAACTAGCAGATAAAACTGGGGTGCTAACATTTGCAGAAAATTGACACTCACCCTACTAAACACCATCTTTGAAATCCAGAATGGACAATTTAAAAGTAATAACTTCTTAGCCCTTTTACAAGGCCAGAACCTCATTTAAGATTACAGAAAGTAGGGGCCGGCCCGGTGGCGCACTGCTATAGTGCGCCGCATGGGAAGTGTGGTGGCGCTCCCGCCGAGGGTTCGGATCCCACATACAGACTGGTTATAGTGCGCTGCTTGGGAAGCACGGTGGCGCTCCCGCCGAGGGTTCGGATCCCACAT
>NW_007727019.1:413666-415172 GCF_000696425.1 Galeopterus variegatus
GATCCGTTGCCGGACATGGAAAAAGACAAAAAGGAAAAAAAAAAAAATAAGATTACAGAAAGTAGACGTACATAAAATATTGCCTTATATAGTTCATCTTAATTTATGCTGAGAATTAATGATAGATATTTAGTTTAGCTTTTTAAACCTTTCTTTGGGAAAAAGAAGCATGGAGCCAACTCTTGACTCCAGTGTGAGATCTCTTTGGCTGGTTGACCGCTCCCAACATGGCAAGGCCAGGGAATCAGTCAGGGTTGAATCAGGGAAGTGGAATTTCTAAGAGTACTGTGGAGAAATGGATTTATTACACAATTGTGAGATAAGCTGGGGAAGAAAGGGCCCAATGGGAGTTGGAAGATCAGAGAAAAGTTGCTAATCTGCCCCCCTGGTGTTCAATTTAAAACTTGCAGGGGAATCTGGGAAACCAGATACAACCAGTTGTGAGTACGACCATGAAGGATGGCTGGTTGAAAGGTGTTATCTCTGCATAATGCTGCTTCTGAAGGTCTGTAGCCGAGCATCTGGTGGCGGGCCGAGGGATGCTGCTGGTCAGTTATGCTGGCAGTTGGGAAAAGCCGAACACAGCAAGAGAGAGAGGATAAGTTGGAAGCTGCCAACACCTTTCTGTCTGTCACCTTCAGAGAATAATGGCTACTGCTTTGTTTCTGCATTCCAAATCCTGCACAAATTTCTCTTTTGGCCAACTCTATCTCAGAACCATAAAGGAGTTCTTGGAAGTATAGTTCCAGCTAAACCAAGTTGACACAGAACACATTCCCACAGTAAAACAGCCAAAAAAGGGAAATTATAGATTGCATACTTTAAGAAAATTCTAATATTATTGAGTCCCCAGTTCTTCCGGTTCATATATTCACAAGTACAAAAATGAGAAAGTCATAGAAAATTAACCAGTTGTAAAATATCACATGATGTTTACATTTTATAAGTATAGAATAGCTACAAAATTTGCTTTTAACATTCCCATTATAGATATGGTTTTGGTTCCTAGTAGCCACAGGGGAAAAAATGTCTAGGATAGTTAGTTGAAACACTAAGTGCTTCCCTGGGTTTGACAAAGTATCAGGAACAGAGGGCTGTACTCTGTGGACCAGAAAGTATGCCGTGTCATTTACAAAGGCGATTTATTCCAGTAACAAACGCACTAATAGTTTCACACTTGGTGCTTAGTAATGCTCATTATGAATTATTTCCCCTTAGCTCCATTAAGCTTTAATCTCAGCTGTTTTCTGGCGCATTAGCATATGGCAGACCACCAAAGGAAGGCTGGTTACAGACTTAATGTTATGCAAAAAATAATTTGGCTAGTGAATTGGATGGATTGGAAAACTAGAGAAAGATCTATTCTACTCAAAAGATTCCAGGGGGCTGTGGAATCTCAAATGCACACAGCCTTGTCCTGTTTACAGAGCAGAGCCCTCAGAGAAGCATTATGGTGACAGTCTCCAAAGAAGAGGCTTCTTTAGTCTTGTTTATCAGGGAATTCAC
>NW_007727019.1:415884-425178 GCF_000696425.1 Galeopterus variegatus
GCATTATGGTGACAGTCTCCAAAGAAGAGGCTTCTTTAGTCTTGTTTATCAGGGAATTCACGTAATATTGGAGATTAACTGGAAGAGTTTTGGTCTCAACCTTCTATAGGTTCCTTCCCAGACGCAGACTAGGTTGGGAGGCACCAAGAAGCAATGTCTCTTCTTTCACAGGTTTACATTAGCTATGTTCAGGGCTGGCCCAGGGCCAAACAGTGGGGGAGGACCATTCCTTCTCTGCTGCCTCTCCTTCCACTCTCTTTACCTTTTAGACACTCCCTCCCCTGGTGCTAGGTGTCCTTATTAAGCCTTTGGTTCCCCAAAGTCACTCAGTGTTGATCACTCCTTAGGCCAGCTTTGATTGTCCAATGTTTTATGCTTCTGACTTTCCATTTTCTCTGCCTCTAAAAATGTTCCATTTCAGTGTCCCTCTGAGACTTCCCCTCGGCTAATATCACAATACTGCTAATGGGTCCAAAAATAGTCAACAGGAGCCTCTTTAATAGTAGCAATTGGGTGTGTCTGATTTCTTAGGTTTCCCTGCAAGTTTCAAATTGGGCAGTCTGATAGGAAGATAATTTGGGCAAGTCTTTGGCCACCCACTCCACCTACATGTAGGGTAAATCATAGACATAAATGTCTGGTTAATTTTTAATGTGATTGATGGTCACTGCTCAAACTCCAAGGTCATAAATGTTTTGCATCTATTAGGTGCTTAATGCATGCTTGTTAGCTGAAGTAGTCTTTGAACAGTCTTTGTCCAAGGATTTTACTCTCTAAATTATAGAGAAAGGTGGGGTACCAATTTTCCAGGTAAGAGTGAGCAGAAGCTTCAGAGGAAGAGGAACAATTATGGATGGCAAGTCTGGGTGTGTGACCAGAGGGGTGGAATCCATAGCAAAGACATCTGAGGTGCTAGGCCAGGTTTGTCAGCATACCTGAGCTTGTGGGAAGATTTGGAAAAGGAGGCCAGTCATCCCTGAGGTCTCTCATGTAAAAGAGTAGGGAAGGTCCCAGCACAGGCATGCCAAACAAAGCAACTGACTGGCACTAACTCAGCCAGTGCCAGGAGGTGGTTCAGAACATTCACTGGAGCACACACTTTCCTAGAGGGTCTTGGATCTCTCAAACTCCTTTCACCTGTCATGTCAGGATCTCAGTCCTAGAGCGTCACATCCTGCCACTCATGCCCTGAGAGGTGTAGGATGCTTAGCCTGCAGCTATTACACACGTAGGGCATGTTCCATGATTGGCACAGCCACTTCGTATTGAATACATTCTGCCTTTCACACTGAGGGCAGAGACTAAGTTTTGGTACCATAGGGTCAGTTCAGTGTCCCTCGCATACAGTAGGAATTACAAAATGGTGGCGACCAATGGTGCTTGGCCAATTGCTTTGATGACACAGTGTAGTAGAGCAAGAAGTAGGCTTGGGGTGAAGGTATTTTGGAGTGAACCTTGGTTTTGTTGATTGGTCAGCTCTAACTTTTGGTGGGGTGCACACTCTCTGGGCCTCAATCGGCTACCAATGGTGCTTGGCCAATTGCTTTGATGACACAGTGTAGTAGAGCAAGAAGTAGGCTTGGGGTGAAGGTATTTTGGAGTGAATCTTGGTTTTGTTGATTGGTCAGCTCTAACTTTTGGTGGGGTGCACACTCTCTGGGCCTCAATGTTCTCATTTGTAAGGTGGAGGCCTGACAATCCTGCCTACCTCCTAGGACTCTTGGGAAGGTCAAATGTGATCACACTTGTAAAAGTACTTGGTCAGCTCTAAAACACTATACAAATGTAAGATGCGTGTATGTATGATAATTTTCTTTTATTTACTAAATTATCTTCAGAGTGAGTACTTATCTAAAAAGAATTTTCTGATATGCCTGCTTTGGGGGGAAGTAAGATTCCAAAGATCTAAAGATCCTGGTGTTTAGAGAAGGGGGTGAAAATATTCTGCCTAAATTGAGGTGTTTTGTTTGCTTGTTTTTTCACACCTTTGGAGGGAGGGAGAGAATAGAGTGAAGAGGAGACAGATGAGCTAGAAACATGGGAAATGACTATCTCTAGGCCATATTTCTAAATCCATACAGACTGGACTGCTTCCACTAAGAATTTTTAAAACACACTTGGGAAATAAATTCTGCCCTTTAAAAGCTCATTGTCATCCTTAGAATATTATCTGTCAGGACACAGGAAATGGGCCTTTTGTTTGTTCTGCACAGAGCATGTTGGCATGCATGAGGTGTTTTAGATGACAGTAATGGTGAGTGTAAGCAGTCAGAATGGAATTGCAGGGTTAAAACATGGAGGGACAACTTCTGTCTGGGCTGCCGATCACTGACATATGCATTTTTGATTTCCTGATATTTAAAGAGCATCAAAAGTGTAACAAGAGGTATACTATTTTCCAAACTGATTTTTATGTTTCTTTTAATTTTACTTCACTTCTTAATTAAATTCTCTGAATAGGAGGCCTTTATCTCTGTCTTTATGAAGTGTTTTCTGAGCTAGTTATTCCTGGTTCTTCTGGATTCTTCTCATTTTACTGAGATGGTGCTCAGGATTTATTTTCCTGATACCTTTGCCCCAGGCTGGCAGAGAGAGCACCTCAACCAGTCAGGAATCCACCTCTCACCCAGGGAAACAAGTCAGCCTAGAACATGCATCCACCTGCCTTCAACCCAAGGACAAGCCAGCTTTGGACTTGATCACTGACCTGTTGACCAATTCCATGTTAGATTGGGTCTGATAAACTTGGGTTAGTCTGGGAAAAGAGTGTCGAATTCCCCGTGAACTTATAATAAGTAATCCAGGGCCTGGTTTTGCTTCACAAGTGTCTTTGAAGCCAGACTCCCATATTTACCATTGTAGTGACTTCCTTCTCCCACACGCGTTCTCCAGACGAGTTCTTACCTGACCTCAGATGACTGAAGGGGAAGAGAGAGAGAGGGAGGGAGACTGACAGGGAGGGACTCTGGAGTCAGGAGGCTGCCTTCGTGTTCAGGCAAGTCACCGGAAGCTTGCACTGACTTGCTCAAGAAGCACCTCCTTGAAAATGCAATGGTTAGAGATGCATGTTGGTGCACAGACCTTGGAATTCTGTTTAATATTGGGATGTCTTTCTCTGATTGATTAAAATGTCCAATGCTTTTTGAAAAAAGTTTTATTTGAAAATTAACACGTTTCTTGTTTTTTTTTTAAAAAGCAAAGTATTTGGAAAGGTAAAAAGTTAGATGTCCCCATCCTCCCTTCCTCATCCCAGTTTCCCAATGTTGGGTGTGTACCATTTCGTATTTATTACACACACACACACACACACACGTACATTCACACATGTTTTAAAAGAACCCACCCCAGACCAGCCAGCAAACAAAAACAAACAAAAAACAAATAAAAGACACACACACACACACACACGTACATTCACACACGTTTTAAAAGAACCCACCCCAGACCAGCCAGCAAACAAAAACAAACAAAAAACAAATAAAAGAACACAAATAGGTCATATTATGCATACAGCTATACCATGTGCTTTTATCACTTATTATATCAGAGATATCTTTCTATGTTGATTCTATTTTGTTTTGTTTTTAAGGAAAAAGGTGTAACAAGAAAAGTAATCAGCTTTCTGAAGGGCACATATGTAGACAAGGTTCTGAACATCAGCTAAGCTGGAGCGTTTAGCTGAAAATGGCTGGTATGGCTGTCCCTGGGCTGTGGGCCCCCTGGCCACTGTTGCCTGCCCCCACCCCCACCCCAACGTGTGTGTGTCCACCATAGGACTGTGGCATCTTATCAGATGCCTATGGAGGTGCAGGCACGGACTCCTGGCCAAGGAGAGTCAGTGCATGGCCAGTCTGGCAGGAAAATGAAAAGACAGGAAGGCCTCCTGGCTCAGTGGTTATCCAGGGTTTGGCAGAAGTACTTCAAACATTGTCTGGTTTAGCGGATGCTGATGCCATTTCTCCTTATGAATGGTCCAACATTAGCTGCCAGCCAGAAGCTCCACCAGCTCATGATTCGTTTGTGGCCCAGACATGCTAAGTGGGTCGACTTGCTGGACTGTTGGTTGTTTTATTTCTACCTGCAGTGCAGAGGCGATTGGCCATTTTTATTTGGGGGGCATCAGGGAGCTTTGCTGTTCTATGTCATGATTATAAAGGAACCTGAGTATGACACATTCCTTTGGAGAGCCGTGATTTGAACAATTTCTGGCATTCCAGAAGTTAATTCTCTTGACTAACAGCTTCCCTTCAGAATTACATCTCTGCGATGGTGACTTCCCAATCTTCCTATCTTTTGCCTTGACCTCTCTTGAGCTCCTGGTGTGTTAGGCAGTTCACCCTGGATTCCCAGGACCTTCACATCTAATATGTTCAAAAGCAAGGCTATTATCTTTACATGTTTCTTAATCCCACCGATCTGGTTGCCCAAGAGAGAAACTGCTAAATCACTCTTAATTCTTTCCTTGCTCCCCTCTCTAATTGTTTGATAAGTCCTATTGATTCTAGCTCAAAACTGTCTTTCAAAATTGCTCCCTTTTTTTTTATCCCCACTGCTACTGCCTCTGTTGAGATTGTTATTGTTTCCCAATTCAATAAATTTTATTAAATACTATCGGAGTATTCGAGACATTCCTGCCATCGGGGGCTCATAGTTCAATGATCCCACTTAACCTCTGGAGGGATTTGTTAAGTTGCAGATCTGCCCTAACTCTTCTCTGCTCAGAAATCTACATGAACTCCTTGCTGCCAACTTCTTGGCTGGGTCTTCTCACAATGGCGTCACTCACCCCGTCTCTACAGTCACCTCTCTCCTTTCCCCTCACCGTGCACCCACCAGCCCCCTCACCCCCTAGCGTTTTGCAAATCCTTGTTTTACACATGCCAACTCCTCAGCTTGGAACATGATTCTCCACATCAAACTCCTTTTTAAGATTCTGCTCAAATGCTAGCCGCTTTGACAAGTCTTTGCCTGTTCTTCGTTCTCTGGGTTTCTCCTGCCCTCTTCTGTGTCCCCACGACGCCTTGCTCAGGGCTCTACTACAGCACCTGCCATCTTGCATTGTGTGGTTTGATTGCATCTTGTCCCAGCTTCCAGACCGTCAGCCACTTCTTCACGGTGGTGACGTGTTGGTATCCCTGGCCTTCCGTTCGATGCCTGACATATTCTGTGCCATACTAAAATAGGTATGACTAGCTTGGTCAACCTTTGGATTGAATATTGCTTTATAAGCAAACAGGGTTTCTGAGGAAAGCTGTACTAATACCTGAACATATTGATTGCAAGTGACAAAAACCCATCTCTGACTAGCTTAAGCACAAACTGGTTTACACAGCTGCTGAATCCAAGTGTATAGCTGGATTTGAGGGACCCAAACGATGCTGTCAGGGCTCTCTCTCATCATCTCTCATTTCTGGTTTTCTTTGCAGGTTGGTCTCATTTTTTCCTGCTGAAGCTTGGCAGCTCTAAACCCGTGTCCTTACAGTTTATGATACAAAAGAAAGAGACCTTCTCTTTCTCAGCAAGTATACATTAAATCTCAGGGGAGGTCTGCTTGGACCTGTTTGGTCCGATACTTTGACAATTTATGGTGGACAGACAGAAGTACCATGACTGGCCAGGACCGGTGGAGCACTGGGAATGGCCCAGCAGGAATGACATAGGATGAGGAGTGCTGGACAGACAGAAATATTAGATGTCCTCTGCAGTTGCATATTTTTGTGTTAGGCTAGTAGTTGTTTACACGTCATTAAAAAAAAAAAGACTCTATTCAATTTGTCTGTTAGCTCTCAGCTAAGGCTCCTGAGTGGTCTATTTTATTGTATAAGAAGCAGAATTGAGTTTTAAGACAGTAGACAACCTAAGATAGTGCTTCTCAAACTGCAAACCAATGTGCACATGAATCAACCTGTTAAAATGCAGGTTCTCATTGAGTAGGTCTGGGCTGGGGCCTGGGATTCTGCATTTCTTACAAGCTTGTGTTAGTTTTCTAGTGCTGCCATAACAAAATACCACAGACTGGGTGGCTTAAATGACAGAAATATATTATCTCACAGTTCTGGAGGCTGGAAGTCCAAGATCAAAGTTGGTTTCTGGTGAGCCCTCTCTTCCTGGCTTGCAGTTGGCTACCTTCTCACCATGTCCTCATGTGGCCTTTCTCTGTGTGCGTGGAGGAAGGGAGGTCACTGGTGTCTCTTCCCCTTCTTATAAGGACATAAGCCCTACTGGATTGTGACTCCATCCTTATGACCCCATTTAACCTTAATTTCTGCTTTGAGGCCCCCATCTCTAAATACAGTCACATTGAGAGTCAGGTCTTTAGCACATGAATGGAGTGGGGGTGAGGTAAAGTTCAAAGTCGAAACTGTGTACTGCAACATCAGCACCACCTGCCTGGCCAGCAGCCCTGAAGAAGCCAGTGGGGGGTGGGGGGTGGGGGCTGGAGCTGCAAGGCAAGAGCCAGCCAGAGCTGAGAGCCCCACACTCTGGGGATCCAAGACTGTGGTTTATTCTCTTAAGATTCCCTGGGTAGGTCTGCAGTGAATATTAACACAAAAAGTATCTCTAATTTGGTGATTAGTAGTTCAGTTATTTTCAAATTGGTTTGAAAGTTTTATTTTATAACAGCCTTTCTTTGATTTTGAGAAAGTGGGATTGTGGAATGTTCTCTAAGCACCCCTGATAGCTCCAGCCCTGCTAGGGGGGAGTCTGCTAATAAAATCACTACCCCAGAAAGAGGGCTGGTGCCTATGGGTTCTCAGTCTTAATTTGCTTGGCTTTATATTAGTTGGTTTCTGGTGAGCCCTCTCTTCCTGGCTTGCAGTCGGCTAACTTCTCACCATGTCCTCATGTGGCCTTTCTCTGTGTGCATGGAGGAAGGGAGGTCACTGGTGTCTCTTCCCCTTCTTATAAGGACATAAGCCCTACTGGATTGTGACTCCATCCTTATGACCCCATTTAACCTTAATTTCTGCTTTGAGGCCCCCATCTCTAAATACAGTCACATTGAGAGTTAGGTCTTTAGCACATGAATGGAGTGGGGGTGAGGTAAAGTTCAAAGTCGAACCTGTGTACTGCAACATCAGCACCACCTGCCTGGCTGGCAGCCCTGAAGAAGCCGGTGGGGGGGTGGGGGTGGGGGCTGGAGCTGCAAGGCAAGAGCCAGCCAGAGCTGACAGCCCCACACTCTGGGGATCCAAGACTGTGGTTTATTCTCTTAAGATTCCCGGGGTAGGTCTGCAGTGAATATTAACACAAAAAGTATCTCTAATTTGGTGATTAGTAGTTCANGCAGCATAGGAAGTAGGGGCAGAAGAGGGGGCGCCAACCCCTTCCATTGCCTCAGGACACCGTTCACCCTGCTCCATAAATCGTTGCAGACCTGTTACTGGCTTGATTGTATCCCTCCAAATTCATATGTTGAAGCCCAACCTCCAGGACCTCAAAATGTGACTGAGTGTGAGACAAGGTCTTTACAAAGATGATTAAGTTAAAATGAAGCCATTAGGGTGGGGCCCCTATCCAGTACGACTGGTGTCCTTAGAAGACAAGGAAGAAATGCCACGGATATGTGCTCACAGAGGAAAGGCCATGTGAGGACACAGGGAGAAGGTGGCTGTTTGCCAGCCAAGGAGAGAGGACTCAGGAGAAACCAAACTTGCTGACGCCTTCATATTGGATTTCCAGCCTCCAGAACTGTGAGAAAATGAACTTCTGTTGTCTAAGCCACCCAGTTTGTGGTGTTTTGTTATAGCAGCCCTAGCAAACTAATACAAGACTTAAACAGCTGGATTCCATTATACTGAGTCAGTGTTAATTTGTCATTCAAATGACTACTTATCGAGTAAATAATAACAGCACTGGCTCTCTCCTGGGTCTGAGGCTATACTAATATTTACAAGGCATAGTGACTGCCCTAGTCTGATGGTGGAGACAGACCAGGGCATTAGAGAAGACTCTGGAGCTGAGACCACCTGGTGCATCCAGAAACTGCAAATCCAGGGGCCAAATCCTGCTGGCAGTCATGTGGGGTGGGAACAGCTACTGAGGAGGCTGGGGTTTCATGGAGCTGGACCATATTGGGACTTGGAGGCCAACTGGAAGAGTGATGGTTTTTAGGTAGAGTGGAGTATTCAGATTTGTGTTTTCTGACTAATTCGCTAGTTGTAATGTAGAGAAGGATTATAGGGGTGAACGGGGGTTGGGGGCCCACTGAGGAGGCAGCTGCAGTGATCGAGGGAGAGTCAGGCACAAGGGCAGAGAGTAAGGCAAACGTCTACTACCCATTCCTTCCAGGTGCCCTTGTGGTCACAAGGTCCCGACAAGGGAATCACATTCTTTAAAATAGGGAGTGGCCTTGCTGTGTGGTTGCTGGGGTAGAATGAAGAGGCACAGGACACTGAGGAGTTTTTCTCCTTCCTCCACCTTGTATCTGGTGAGAACAATTTGTGGGGAATTTTTTCTATATATACACCTCCTCCCCCCGTAACACAAACACGCATGCTCACACACACACAGTTGCTTCAGTAAAGATGCCACTAAATACTGACTGATTAGCTAAGTGGGTTAGAGCATAGTGCTGATGACGCAAAGGTCCAGGGTTCAATCCCTGTGCTGGCCAGCAAAAAGAAAAAAGAAAAACAGATGCCATTAGTTAAACCCTGCTCAGTTGGTACACAAACCTCACTGAGCAGAACTTACTTGACTAGCTCTACAGAGAGAAAACCACAGACACCACCACGTTCCCAGTCATCTAAGTCAGCGTGCAGAAAACCTAAGTGCCACCTACATATCATCCTCCTGCTGATGTGCACCTTAAATTCCCCACCCCTCCTACCCATCCCTCCCGTCACTGCCCTCCTGCAGCCCATCACATGTGTCTCCCCTGGCCGGCTGTCTCCAACCTTGCTGAGAGCAGACCTAAGCCAGTCTGGCCACGCACAGTTTTCAATTCTTTTTGTTAGACAACAGCGACAACCAATCAGTTTGGGAGATGAGAGTTTAACCATCACCTCCTTGCCTTTCTTCCAGATTGTGATGCAAGGGATCTTAAGCCAGTGTCTGCGAAAACCATCTTTGTTTTTATTAACATCAAAGTGAAATTCGGTATTTCCGTCAATCACAAATGTAGGCAACAAACTACCATAGAAGTAACGATGCCTGTGATTTTTCCAGCAGGAGAAAATACGGATATTTTTATATCACATTATAGTTGTTGCAGATATCTCAAAATATTGTTTATACTTATCACTGCAGTGTAATTTTATTTATTTATTTAAAAATTTTCTTTCTTGGGCC
>NW_007727019.1:426132-428381 GCF_000696425.1 Galeopterus variegatus
TTTTTTTTTCTTTCTTTCTTTTTAGTGGCTGGTTGGTATGGGGATCTGAACCCTGGACCTTAGAGTTATAACACCACACTCTGACTAAGCTAACTGGCCAGCCCTCCAGTATAATTTTAGACCAGTCGCTTGATTACATTATTTCACAATTTCTGTAAATAAAGAAGCATGTAGGGGTTTGTGGCATAACAAAGATTAAGCACCTGTGCCCCAGCATGTAACTTAAAGGTTTGAGAAGTTCCCCCAGCAAAGTGACTGCGCCCTGCCCTGTGGAGTAGAGGCCGGGGCTTCGATTACTCATTTGCTCAAGTGGTGGTTAGAGACAGACCTAGAACTGACAGCTGCTGAGAAAAGTCTCGGTCCTGACTCCAGGTGAGGCCTCATCTGCTCAGTGTGGTGCTGGGGCCCCGGATCGGGCAGTTCCTTCCCTCCCCAGGCTAGTGGTCTAAGAATTTGGAACCACCTTTCGCAGGATACATAGACTTCATGAAAATAGACCCATGAACTGTTTGCTGTTGAATCCTCTACCCTTTGGTAGAGCCTTCTCTGACCCTAAGTGCCCCACGTGTGGCCACCCAGCACACGGTCCTACTCGTAGCAGCCCCAGCTGCACTGTCCGCTGTGCGCTGCTTTCCTCTTACACACGAGTCACTCTCTGACTCGAATGCCCTCTTCTATGCCATCTGTCAAGATCCTGCTCTCCACCTGCTCCCGGGCACCTCTTGGCTGAAGCTTTACTTTTTTCTTTTTAAATTTATTGGGGTGAAATTCTATAACATAAAATTAACCACTCTAATGTGAACAATTCCATGGCATTTAGTACTTTCACAAGACTATGCAGCCATCATATCTATCTAGTTCCAAAACATTTCCATCATCGCTACATAAATCCGCACACTCATTAAGCAGTGGCTCCCCACTCAACACTCTCCTCAGTCCCTGGCAACNAAATCCGCACACTCATTAAGCAGTGGCTCCCCACTCAACACTCTCCTCAGTCCCTGGCAACCACTGATCTGCATTTTGTCTCCATGGGTTTGCATATTCTGGATATTTCATATAAACGGGATTATATAACATGTGGTCTTTTATGTCTGGCTTTTTTCACTTAGCATAATGTTTTCTAGGTTCATCCAAGTTGGAGTATGTATTAGGACTTCATTCCTTTTTATGGCTAAATAATACTTCATGGTATGTCTATACCATGATTTGTTTATCCACTCATCCAACGATGGACATTTGGGCTGTTTCCACTTTTTGGCTCTTGTGAATAGTGCTGCTATGAAATTTGTGTACAGGGATTTCAGTTCTTTTGGTTATATATCTAGGAGTAGGTTTGCTGAGTTATACAGTAGTTCTGTTTAACTTTTTGAGAAACTGGCAAATTGCTTTCCACCGACTGATTTTACATTCACACCAGCAATGTATGAGGGTTCCAACTTCTCCACAGCCTTGTTAACACTTGTTATCTGAAGCTTTACTTTTTGGGGGGAGGGGCATATTTTCTATTTATTTTGTGATTATTAAGGAAAAAGTAGTTTAGTCCTTTTAGCCAAACTTGGCAATCAAGCATAGAAAACATATAAGGTACATTCATTTTGGTGAGTGGAAAGCCTGATTTAATTAATTTAACTAATTAAAAACGATTTAATACTGTTTTTCTATTTATTTCACTTACCACAATTTATGCTGAAATTTTACTTTTTAAACCCTTCAATAACTTCCTTTCGTGCCCTCCCCTGACTCTCTCCACACCCAGGCCTAATCCATTCTTGCAGCTGCTCTTATCACACTATGCTGTAATTCTCTGTTTGCCTGTCTCTCTCCGTTGTTAGAGTTGGCAGTTCCAGACTGGAGGTGCTTGTGGTGAGACCCTCTGGCACCTGCAGAAGGACTCCTGGCCACTTAGTAGGTGGGCAATAGCCATCTGTCAGGAATGTACTAGGAGGGTGCACGGGCTCCCCCTTGTGGTGAGCAGAAATAAGCCTACCCACCTTTCGTGGTTGGTGACGAGAGCACAACACACTTTGTTGACTTCACATGGATGAAACGAGACAGCAGATGGACAGGCGTGCTGAGCTCTTTGGAGAAAAGAGGTTGTGTAAATCCACGTCTTTCCTTTATTGAAGAAACGAGGCAAATGACTCCAAAGTGTCCTCACTTTATCGTGCCTGCAAAAAAAGTCAGTCTGGGGCCGGCCCGGTGGCACACTGCTACAGTGCGCCGCTTGGGAAGTGCGGTGGCGCTCC
>NW_007727019.1:429169-430433 GCF_000696425.1 Galeopterus variegatus
TCTGAACAAATCATGCAATAAATATGAGTGACACTGGTGTGCTGCGCTATAGTCTAGTGACGAGCTGAACGTGTGCCCTGCGTGACTCCACCCTTCTTTTCATTCGTTGCCTCTCACTGTGAAATTGGAGGAACATACGAATTCCTCCTCCCGCTGCCCATGTAAGAACATTTGCCCACTTCCCATTTACCAAAAGGTACCAGAAAGGTGCTTGGCCCCAGCAAGGCAAAGATAAATAAAATTTCATCCTGTTCTCAATGTGTCCATGTGTCACACGACACACTTTGTGAAGCCACATACCTGGAGTATTTTGGAAGAATGAAGTCTCTGGAAAGCAATATGAAAGATATGGAGAAGGGAAGTTACGTCTATTTATTTGGGTTTTATTTGGTCAGTTGGGTCCCATCCTCAGATGAAGAGCTAACTATTTTTCAGATGTGTTGGCAGTTTTAGAGCTCTTATAACACTGATTTTTCTAGTACCGATAGAAAAGCAGTAGATTAGGTCAGAAAGAAGCATTTGACTATGTGCTCTTCTCAAATGAAGTTATTTCATCTTTAGAAAACAAGAAAAATGGGCTTTCTGTATGGGAGAGGCAGCAGAGGATATGAGAAGAATGTGGGATTTGCAATGAAAGACCTGGATTTGTGTTATTTCTACTACTCATTTGTCACATTCCAACAGACAAGTCTCTGGACCTTGGGTTGCTCACTGAGGTCAGTCTTCTCTGTCTATTCTCCCTCCCTTACCCCTTGGGAAATTTAAATAACGAAATCCAAAGGACTCTCAGCAACTTATTGCATTGTTTTAAGATCACAGGCTCTGTGCCTGAACCCAAAAGTCACATTCTTCATTTCTGAGTTGGCATGGACCATTATCAAGGTATTTTGTTGTGGTGGTGGTTATGTGAATGTTGGCATTCGGGCTGGAGTTGCTGTTAAGTTTGGTATTGTCTCTGAAAACCCAAGCCTAAACCTCTATTTTAACCACACTTATGTCTGTATAACTTTGGCAGCTAGGATTCCCCTCCCCCACAGAGATCTGGTTTAAACTGGTCCAACCCAATCACAATCTAGTCCCTTCCACAATCCCTGTGAGTTCCCAGGGCTGACTTCCGGGTGCTTCTCTAGGCCGCCCACTCCTGTGCTCAGGTGCTGTTTTCACCCCTGCATCAACCCTGATGCAGAGCTGAGCCCCTCCTTGAAGTGCCCAGAAGATTCCCCTCGCACGTTAGTGGGCAGTAGAGACTAATGTGAAGACTTGG
>NW_007727019.1:430517-432173 GCF_000696425.1 Galeopterus variegatus
AAGTGCCCAGAAGATTCCCCTCGCACGTTAGTGGGCAGTAGAGACTAATGTGAAGACTTGGTAGGGGGTGTGGTGGGCCAGCACCGTGAGAGCTCACACGTTGAGGAGTGGGCAGCATTCCCTATCTGGCTTCCTCTCTTTTCTTTCAACCTCTTTATCTTCCCTTTCTTCTTCTTTCTTTCTTTTTTTGTGGATGGCTGGCATTTTCCCTTTCTCAGGCAGCAATAAACAAACCAAAACCAAAACAAAACCTTTCTTCTGGTCTAGCCAGACCATTCTGTCCACACAGGTCTCAGCTTCTTATCAAATATTTTCTCATAAGAAACAGGCTTGCCTTCCCAGGAGGAATTCTGGTGAGTGGATTATCTCCAGCTCAGCACCCTTGCTTTGGGAACCCATCCAAGCCTTAGGGACTCAGTTCTTGGAAGTTAATTCCAGGACAGCTTCAGTAAAAACTGCCAGGATTTGTGAGCAGCTCAGATGTCGATTTTAACACTCATGACCTGTATTTGGTATCTTTAATAAAATTCGAAAGCAGGTGCCTTTCCACCATTAAAGTTTATCGTTTAAATGTTCTGAGGCTTTCTCATTTTGTCTCCCCACTCTCTGCTGATTCCTCCTGCTGTTTTCTGGGGAAATGACCATCTGGCTAGGACTTCTTACAGATGACCACTAGAGGGCACATGATTTCCAGCTTGCAAAGTCCTTTCTACAGTCAATTCCTGCGACGTTGCTGCAGCAAAGGACAGTTTTTGTTTGTTTGTTTGTTTGTTTTCCCTCAGAAACAGGAGGGAAGCATTTGAAATTCCCTGAATGCAGCTAAGACATTTTCTACGGCATTCATGTGTGAAATGCTGGCTGCAAGCAGCAGACATTCTGGCAAGTGGAGGAAGGACTATTCTCTGTTCCTGTCATTCATTCCCACCAGGGGGAGGAGAAAAGGGCTGCAGAAAGCTGCACAAATGAGTTTTGTTCTTTCTGAGATTACTAAAGAGAATATACTTGTAGGTTCCAGTGTTTATTCAGGCCTCACCAGATAGTGAAAACAACGTGTTTAGGAATTAGACATACCTGGGATTTATTCCCCATACCCAGGCTTCCCGCCAAAATGGTAAACTGGCATGGGCTGCTGGAGAAGGTCCAATATCAACTCGATGGGAGGGAGACCAAGTGACATGGGTGAGTCCCTGGGTAGGGTTCTTTGGAAAGCCCCTTGGGCTCTGATCTCAGAGGAGGAGTATACTGTACGTGCTACACCCTGTTCTGCAGGGGAAGGTAGAGATAGTTATGGCACTGAGAAATTAATAAGGGTAAATAAACAAGACTATGGGTCAAAAATTAGGAGTGACCAGTTTAAGATCAAAATTAGAATGCTTGACTTTTGAATAGAAAAGTGGAAATGAAAAAAAAAATAAAGTAATTTTGTATTATAAATGAAAAGTCTGAACTAAAATGCTGAACTAGGTCTTCATAAAACAGTAATGAAACATTGCTCAGCTTCAGCACTTACTAACTCTGTGACCTTGGGTAGGTACATAAACTTCTCTGAGCTTCAGTTTCCTCATCTCTAACATGGGTAAAATTTCTACGGTCACACATCTGCTGTGAAGTTTAAGTGTAGTGCTACAGTGAATATGTGAAGTCCTCCTGCACCTG
>NW_007727019.1:432629-441947 GCF_000696425.1 Galeopterus variegatus
AACACTCATTCATTCAAAAATATTTCCTAAGTGCCTGTATCAGATTATGTTCACCTGCAAGTGACAGAAAACTTTTCTTGAATAAATAGTAAGGAAAACAATATTATCTTTACAGCGAGATATTATCACTCCATTGTATAGGTAACGATATTATCATCACACAGTTAATATAATGAAAAAGGTATTATCTTCTCACAAGAAGTCCAGCGGTAGGGCAGTTCCAGGGCTGGTTAATAAAGAGTCTTAGCAAAATCGTCAAAGACTTGGGTTCTTTCTATACTTTGACTCTGACATCCTCAGCTGCTTGACATTTGTCCTTGTGCCTCTCTGATTGTTCTCGTCCTCTCTGTAGGACGGCTGGCATTCCATTCACCTAGAGACAGACGTGGCTCTTTCCTCCCTGCAAGTCTTTAGAATTTTCCTAGAACTATTTCTCAGAAATCATCCCCATCCTCAGCTGGTTGACATTTGTCCTTGTGCCTCTCTGATTGTTCTCGTCCTCTCTGTAGGACGGCTGGCATTCCATTCACCTAGAGACAGATGTGGCTCTTTCCTCCCTGCAAGTCTTTAGAATTTTCCTAGAACTATTTCTCAGAAATCATCCCAGCAGACCTACCCTCTTGTCACCTTGACCAGAAGGGGGTTACGTTGCCCATCTCTAAATCAGTGCCTGGGAGGGTGAATGTGTTTCCGTGATTGGAACAGACTGACCGTGATTCACCCTAAGATGTCCATTAGACTTCCGGAGTTGTTGATACTAGAAAAAATATCAGGGTTCTCTTAGGCTGTTAGGTAGGCAACCAAAAGTATTTTCCAGGCACTGCAGTTGGTGCTGGGTATATATTGGTTAGTGAGTCAGATGCCATTCCTGGGGAGCTTGTGGTATGGGAGGTTATAGACAAGCAAACTGGCATTAACAATACAGTGTCTAAGGGCTATGCAGGGAGAACTGTAGGGCAGTACCCCATAACTGGAGGTCAGGGAAAACTAACTGGAGGAGGTGCTGTTAGATTGGGACCTAAAGGGTAAAGTAAGTGTTTTCCAGATGATTAGGGCTAGGAGTAAAATGGGAGTAAAAGTGGAGCCCTGGGAGCATGAGTGATTACGACAGACTGAGGAAACTGAAAGAAGTTCACCCTGGGAAGGCAGCCTGCGACAGAGGAGGCTGTGTGGTCAGCAGGGGCCAGTCACAAAGGCCTGGACAACATGGTGGAATTCTATTGCTCCAGCAATGGGTCAGGTACATTTGGAGCCATGTTCTTTAAAATGAGGGGTGTGAAATCAATACAGTGGTTCCTAACCAGCATACGAAAATAGAATAATGGCAAATTCTTAAGTGGTAATTACTACTTTCAAGGCACTGTTTTGAGTGTTTTATGTATTTACTGTTAACTCACTGATCCTCAGAGGTTGGCACTATCATTATCCCCATTTTGCAGATGACAAAACTAAAACACTCACCTGAGGTCACTGTTATGGGTTGAGATGTGTCCCCTCCAAAGAGATATGTCGAAATCCCACCCTTCAGTACTTCAGAATGTAACTTTATTTGAAAACTGGGTCGTTGCAGATGTAATTAATTAAGATGAGGTCACACTAGATTGGATTCCTAATCTGTTGTGACTGGTGTCCTTATAAGAAGAAGGCCACGTGAAGGCAGAGACACAGAGAGAAGGCCTTGTGAAGATGGAGGCAGAGACTGGAGTGATGCATGTATGAG
Organism: Galeopterus variegatus; assembly: GCF_000696425.1. Classification (NCBI taxonomy): domain Eukaryota; kingdom Metazoa; phylum Chordata; class Mammalia; order Dermoptera; family Cynocephalidae; genus Galeopterus; species Galeopterus variegatus. The sequence goes on from NW_007727019.1 coordinate 434,350, forward strand.
CCATGGAGCACCAGGGACTGCCTGGAATAAACACTTGGCAGGGGCTTAATGTACATTTACTGAAGGAATATTGAAGGAAATATAGTGAGGAATATGAATGAAATGTAGTCATTTGAGGTCATGTTTAGTGTCTTTACTCCCTCACCCACACCCTCTACTGACTGCAGCACCAAACCCCTCCCTGCAGGCTCCTGGCTGAATGTCTCCCCCATGTCTCTTCCACCTCTGTGGCTCTGCAATTCCACGTTTGCCTCTCTTATTTATTACACACCTCTGGTGGCATGTGGCCTCTGCTGAATCATATCCCCTCCACCAACAAGCTGAACACTATTAACAGCTCCGAGTCAGCTGCAGAGGCGTGTGTGACATTTGTGGATGCCCTGAGCCCTGTTCCACAGCAAGGGATTATAGCAGTGTGCACAAATCCTTGTCTGCTAAGACCCTGGTGCTGTCTCAGAGTGACTGACAGAATTAAACATGGTCTAGAGTGATGGGAAGTCCAAGAGGGATTTATGGCCCAATATAAAGAGATGTAAATTCTGTTCTCATTCAGACCATTTCTATGCTACCATCTATTTTTTTTCCCTAAGTGTCAGGATTAATTCAGCCTTCTGTATTAAGTAGTTGACTCAATCCTAGTCAGGCCCTTGCTCTAGCCAGGCTCTGAGCTGTCAGGTCTCCTTGTTTCTCGGTGTGCCCTCTAATGGGGTTTGTGCTCACAGGTGCATCATGTCACCCGAGTTTTGCTCTGGGGGATATTGTCCCTGCATTTGAGAGATGCAGAGAGGAGCCCATCTAGGGAGACCAGCTGTTTCAGTTTGCCTGAGACTTTCCCAGTTTTTGCACTGAAAGCCCCATGTCTCAGGAAACCCCGAAGTGCTGGGTACACCAGGACAGTTGTGTGCATGTCTCTCCCCGTGCCCAAATCAAATGGATTGTAAGCAAAATCCAGACTGCCTGCATTTGAAATCTGACTTGGGCACTTACTAACTGCAAGTTATTCTACCTCTCCATGCCCCAGTTTCCTCATCTGTAAAATGGGCTTAATGAAAGTACTTGTTTCATGGGGTTGCTTTAAAGATTAGAAACAAATGCACCACACACACGGAAAATACTTTTCAACTATGCCTAGCTGGAGTAGGTATTCAGGAAAAGTGAGTAAATATTATTGTCACATCTACATCTGCAGAAATGGGACTCTTCCATTTTCTGGAGTTGACGTTGCTTCCTTGACAGTCGTTGGTATAAAACATTCCTAATACTATTTTGAATGGTACTGCAAAGAATACAGGGCCCGGATCTGTGGTTATGGTATGACGGACAGAATCTACAGATGAACATGAGTAGGAGACATTCCCAACAGGGAGATATGACCTCCCCGCTTTTAACCTGTAATGTTAAATGTAACAGAAAATAGCATAAAACAAATGTATAGTTTCATGGATTACTAAATAAGGTGAAAACTCTTTTAATGAATATCTATGTTGGAAGATAGAACTCTGCCAGCCACCCAAGAGTCCTTCATTGCCCTGTCCAAACTCTACCCCTTTTTCTTTCCCCAGGAGTATCCCAATGTTTATTGTATCCAGAAATGCTCCATTTTATTGTTTTGTTCAGGGCAAAAGGTGGCTTTGTGGTGCTATCCAATCAAGACTGTCTTACTTCATCTAGAAAACAGTAGGATCCATGTCTCCTTTTCTTATTGGGGGGTGGGGGAGGAGGTGGCGGGAGTGAAGCAGCATAATTTCTAAAGGAAAGGGTTGAGGTAGGACTTTGCAAATTTTACCTACCTTTTTGTGGCTATGCATCCTATTGCCTGGAAGAGGCGCATAGATCTTGAAGTATGTCGCTTAAAGAAAATAGACAGTAGTCACAGTCCATTAAAATCCCATCTGCTTCCTATAAAATGGAAATGTCATTACTGCCAAGTCAGGGGGTCTCAGGCCCGTGTTGAGGAAGATATCACCTACTGGTTCTCCCTTTACAACCGTGCAGCTTGCAAAGGGTAGAGTCACCCCCTAATTTTTCTATTAGGTCAGTGTTTTTTACACCAAACCATGCTTCTCCCCAAGCAGTTGTGTTGAGGAAGATATCACCTACTGGTTCTCCCTTTACAACCGTGCAGCTTGCAAAGGGTAGAGTCAACCCCTAATTTTTCTATTAGGTCAGTGTTTTTTACACCAAACCATGCTTCTCCCCAAGCAGTTATTGTTATAAAACATTCCTAATACTATTTTGAATGGTGCTGAAAAGAATACAGGGCCCGGATCTGTGGTTATGGTATGACGGACAGAATCTACAGATGAACATGAGTAGGAGACATTCCCAACAGGGAGATATGACCTCCCCGCTTTTAACCTGTAATGTTAAATGTAACAGAAAATAGCATAAAACAAATGTATAGTTTCATGGATTACTAAATAAGGTGAAAACTCTTTTAATGAATATCTATGTTGGAAGATAGAACTCTGCCAGCCACCCAAGAGTCCTTCATTGCCCTGTCCAAACTCTACCCCTTCTTCTTTCCCCAGGAGTATCCCAATGTTTATTGTATCCAGAAATGCTCCATTTTATTGTTTTGTTCAGGGCAAAAGGTGGCTTTGTGGTGCTATCCAATCAAGACTGTCTTACTTCATCTAGAAAACAGTAGGATCCATGTCTCCTTTTCTTATTGGGGGGTGGGGGAGGAGGTGGCGGGAGTGAAGCAGCATAATTTCTAAAGGAAAGGGTTGAGGTAGGACTTTGCAAATTTTACCTACCTTTTTGTGGCTATGCATCCTATTGCCTGGAAGAGGCGCATAGATCTTGAAGTATGTCGCTTAAAGAAAATAGACAGTAGTCACAGTCCATTAAAATCCCATCTGCTTCCTATAAAATGGAAATGTCATTACTGCCAAGTCAGGGGGTCTCAGGCCCGTGTTGAGGAAGATATCACCTACTGGTTCTCCCTTTACAACCGTGCAGCTTGCAAAGGGTAGAGTCAACCCCTAATTTTTCTATTAGGTCAGTGTTTTTTACACCAAACCATGCTTCTCCCCAAGCAGTTATTGTTATAAAACATTCCTAATACTATTTTGAATGGTGCTGAAAAGAATACAGGGCCCAGATCTGTGGTTATGGTATTAATTGTTAGATCTAGAAAGGGAGAGGCTAGGTGGGTGTGGAAAAGGTCACTGGGATGTCTGAATTGAGTCAGGCAGGGAATATGCGCCCCTGGGGAATGGGGTGTGGAAGGGAAACAGGGATTAATGGAGAAAATTATTCATTGATGGGAAAGACAATTAGAAATTAAGACCAGGAAACACAATTTGAAATATGGCATGGTATATCTGTTAGCACTGGCTTCATCTGCACAGAACAGCAAACCCTGTAAAATGAAAAAAGTAATCAAAACTCTCCCAAAGCCTTGTTGTGAGAGTCAGGTGAAGACACAGAAGTAGAGTGCTTAGTGCAGTGTTTGGCACATGAAAGGCAGCCCAAAGTGGCAGCTGTTACTATGATTCTGATTTAAGGGGCTTGGAAAGCAAAATTGCGACAACCTTTATGCTTACACATGATAACAGTTAAACCCCATACAAATAAACACGTCATCCAAAAGTGTGATTGAGGGGTTTTCAAACTGTGTTGATGGCTCCTTTTAAGTGTGATTCCCATAGGACTAAATGATTTAAGGTGTCCTTGCATTCCCGGGTGATGGGGTCTGACCAGTTTGAGAGATGCCCTATGAACTTGGGGGGATGTGGGCCTTCCCTGGCCCCATTGCTGCCAAACTGGTGGGGATGGAAGGGCAGATGCTGCCATGACCACACTCAAATGGTCCTGACTGCTCTGCAGCGGGACTTTCTGCTTTCACACTTGCCCCTTCCCATGCCACCGATAAACCCTTATCATTTCTGTTCTCCCTTTCTGGGCTTCAGACCTTTCTGCTTAGATCTTCAGCCTTCTTTACCTCTCTGGAAAGCTCTTTGGTTCCACCTTTTGGTGGTCCTGGTTTTTCCCAGGTCCAGGGACCCACTCTTTTTAAGTCTGTACTTCCCAAAGTATGTCCTAAGAGACATTAGTCTCAAACACTATTCCATTATCAAATATGTGTGAGTAACACTGTATACTCTAGCCCCACTCTGGGGAGGCAAAATGCACGTCAGCATACTAAAGGCTCGGAGAAGTCCTGCAAAGAAATAAGTGAGTATTAGTTATCTCAATGTTTTCCTCTTATTGACTAAGAAATCTTGGCCTAGAGGTCAGCTTTAGGAGTCTGTGTCCTGCACATCACAAATTTCTTATAATTCCCAATCAGACACGCTTTCCTCTGACATATAGTTTTCTTGTTCCTGGAGGAATCTCCTACGGAGTCCATCTTTTGAGCCAAGGAGATATCTTGGGTTTGAATACCACGTGCAGACCTGACATGACCACCGTTTTCTTGAAACCAATAAATGATACATCCCTTGCTGGTGTCACTTATAAATGCTCCTACTTCCTATGTTCTCAGGGATGAGAAATGAGATCGTGTTTGTGAAAAGTGCTTCATAAACCATTAAACGCTATATAAATGTTAGATGTTACTGTTACAAAGACTCACTCCAGTGCTCCAATCCTGTTCTCCCTGGGAAGTGGCATTTTCGGAAGCACAGTTGCATAATATAAAAATAAATGAAACCTATACACATAGCAATAGCCATTAATACAAGAGGGTCCATTCTGTTAGTGCAATAAGAAAATGACTATAAAGTATACAATCAGTTCTTCGTCAAATGCAGGAAAGAAAGAAGTGTAGACACCACTCTTCTAGACTCCTCCGGGTATACCCAGACACACAAACCCAGAAATCAGCACACCAACATGTCCAGACATTCAGAACTACCTCCTATCTGTCCGGCCTCAAACCTCCAGGGTCAGATCCTCTAGTTACCCAAAGCTCTGCAGTGGCAGCCCCTATTGTCACATTTCACAGTGACAGCCTTTTCTGGATTGCTTTAAAACTGAGCCAGGAAACACCAGCCAAGGCCTGATTCGCCTAAGCCCCCGAACAATGGGCTCTTCCTTGTCTGTTTTGAGAGATTTGAGCTTGGCTCCTCCTGTCCACAATACCGCAGCAGTTTGCACAGCTACACCCAGCCGGAGGGCATGACCCGGGCTGGCGGTGAGGCATGGGCAACTCTGAAGTTCATTTTGCTGATTCTTTCCCATTTCCACTCCAGAGAAAACAGAAAAGAAAGCCAGGCCTATGTTGCCCAAGTAAACCGACCACAACTAAAAATATTTGCCTAAGTCAGACATACAAGGACAAAAATTGTATGATTCAATTTATTTGAGGTACCTAGAAGAGGCAAAGTCATAGAGACATATCCTGAAAATAGAGTAGAGGTTTCTGGGGACTGGAGGGAGGAAGGAATGGGGACTTATTGTTTAGTGGGTATGGGGTTTTTGTTTGAAATGGTGAAAAAGTTCTGGAAATAGGTAGCGGTGACAGTTGCATAGCACTGTAAATGTAATAAATGCCATTGAACTCTACACTTAAAGATAGCCAAGATGGTAAATTTTATGTTATGTATATTTTACTACAATCAAACAGAACAAACAACACCAACAATAAAATATTTGGCATTGATTCCCCTAAAATATTTTCATTCTGGGGGATGGCTCCTAATCCCTGTTGTGTGGGAGGGAGGATCAGGTGACCTGGGTCTTTGGTCCTGGGCAAAGGAGCCCCGCACAGAGAACCCAGATGGAAGCTTCGATCAGACGGCCGCGAGCATCTCATGGCACTGGGAGAGCCCGCAAAGGGTGGAACAGAAACGGGAAGTCTCGGCCCATCTCTCTCAAATATCTTTCTTAAGTCTGAAGACAACCCAAAAAGTTCTTTTCCATTGACAGAGGCTAGAAAGTGTTGGAAGAACTTTCTGGTGGCTGAGGACTCCATGAGAGGAGTGTCTGGGACCACATAAAGCCAACTTTAAGATGTTAGAGGCAAAATGGAGTCTACTCAGCAAAGACAGGTTTTCTGAGGTCTTTTGTTTGACGAGAGAGACAGGTTGGTTGCTGGAACTGAGTCTGAATTTAAGACAGCAGCCTGTAGGTGGTGCAAGGACCGTAATAAATACCTGAGAAGAGGAAGAGATTTTATCAGCAAATTGAGCTTCATGGCTCAGTTCAGAAGCAGGGGATTTTATGAATATGCTCCTCCCACCCCAGGTGAAAGACAACCCCCAAATCTATACCTTCTGGGTTCGATTTAGAGGTGGCAGAGCTTTGATCATCTTGATGACAGTAGGGTGGGAAGGGAGAGGGGCATCGCATCCAACGGAGGACCAAGCCATCAGCTATGGCCTTTCCTGCAAGGAGGGGTGAAGTGCGCCCATGGAAAGGTTCGGCGCTCAGGGAAGAAAGGGCTTATTGTTACTCCTGCGACAGTGTCAGCGGTGGTGATGCTGAACACAGTGACAGAGGGGGTGCTTCTCTTGGCTGTCAGGGAGAGTGCATTCAGTATCTCAGCTCTGAGAGTAGGCTTTTCCCTCCTCTTTTAAGTCTGTATCATCTCAGCAGGTGCCACAAGGGAGTAGGACACAGGACGGTGGCCATGGCCATCTACTAGGAAGGCAGGACCAGGGGCCAGGAGCACGAGAAGTGGGCGGCTCCTTTCACCCTTCCAGGGCCATTCTCATTTGTATGAGCAATTCACATGCACACACGCAAAGCCACGCAAGGACAGACTGTGACCTGGATAATGCAGCAACCCATTGCCGCAGAGCACGGAGCAAGGGACAATTCTGTTTCTCCACCGTACCACACAGCTGCGAGGGCGCAGGCAGCTCACCTTCACTGAGCAGGTCTATTCATGACTCTGTGCAAACTGGGATCACTTAGCCAGTTCATCAGGCACATGTATGGAGGGCCCTCCAAGGGGCCCATGCTTGATTCAAGGCACTGGCAAGGTATGGAGGAGGCACAGCCTACTGCTGCACTATCCATTAGGGCAGCCACTAGCCATATGTGGATATTTAAATTAAAATTAAAAGTACCTTAAATTAAAAGTTCAACTCCTAATTCATATTAGCTACATTTCAAGTGCTTAATAGCCACATGTGGCCTGTGGCTACTGTACTGGACAGAAGAAAAACCATTTCTGCCTTTACAGAAGGTCCTGTTGGACAGTACTATGGTACTTTGGGCATCTATGGGAATGCTATAAGGCCACTTACAAAGGTGGCAATTAACTAAGAGTAAATTAATTAATGAAGGGAGGAAATGAAGTCGTAGACAAGTTGTGTCTCTCAGCCAGTAAACTGGTCGTCTGATTCCTACTCCAGAGTTTAGAAGCATCCTGAGGATACATTAAATGTTTGTGTTTGGGGATGCAGGGGTGAGTGTGGTAGAGGTTTAGCTCTTGGAATAGAATTTAAAGTAATTTAGAAGCATGCCCTCTGACTGTAGCTCTCAGGTATGTGAGTGACTCATTTCTGGTTTCATCTTTGGTATTTATTCTTCATTGTCCACCTCTGAGAAGCTGTCTTAGAGATTTATTATGTCAGGGTCTGGGCTAAGTACTTACACACTTCTCACTTCTCACCACCCCTGTGAATTGGGAATTGTATTGG
>NW_007727019.1:441994-463658 GCF_000696425.1 Galeopterus variegatus
TGTGGCTACTGTACTGGACAGAAGAAAAACCATTTCTGCCTTTACAGAAGGTCCTGTTGGAAAGTACTGTGGTACTTTGGGCATCTATGGGAATGCTATAAGGTCACTTACAAAGGTGGCAATTAACTAAGAGTAAGTTAATTAATGAAGGGAGGAAATGAAGTCGTAGACAAGTTGTGTCTCTCAGCCAGTAAACTGGTCGTCTGATTCCTACTCCAGCGTTTAGAAGCATCCTGAGGATACATTAAATGTTTGTGTTTGGGGGTGGGGGGGTGAGTGTGGTAGAGGTTTAGCTCTTGGAATAGAATTTAAAGTAATTTAGAAGCATGCCCTCTGACTGTAGCTCTCAGGTATGTGAGTGACTCATTTCTGGTTTCATCTTTGGTATTTATTCTTCATTGTCCACCTCTGAGAAGCTGTCTTAGAGATTTATTATGTCAGGGTCTGGGCTAAGTACTTACACACTTCTCACTTCTCACCACCCCTGTGAATTGGGAATTGTATTGGAAGTGCTGCCTACCTAAGCAGCAGACCCGCTTCCTCTCTCCAAATAGCACTCCTGCCCCCCTCCCCCCCCAGCTGTCCCAGTGAGTGGCCTCTGCTCCCGGCTCCACGGGTGGGCCTAATCGGTCCACGAGAAATCCTGTGCCGTCTATAGGCTGAGGAGCCCAGCACAGGCCAATCAGGGTTTGCATTCTCCCTCCAATGTGATCAGTTTAGATACTGCACGTGACCTCTTTGGGCCAATAGGAACAAGAGGAGGGTGGCTAAGGGCTCTGGGAAAGCAGTTGGCTTCTCTTGAGAGTTGCTGGAGGAGATAGTCCCTCTCTTTTTACAGACCTTGTGAGGTGTGAATACAAGGCCTGGAAGTGCTGCCCCCATTCCTATGCTGCTGGACACATGGCTGAGCAAAGAGCCAAGACACTTGCAGAGAAAGGGAGCAGGAGGGCCTGGGCTCAGCGCTGCAGCCCCTCTGGGCTCCGTGACGCCACCAGTCAACCCCTTGATGGTTTCAGCATTTAGCATTTGTTTTTCTGTGACTCGCAGCCCAAAGAACCCCCAAAGATGATTCTCCTTCTGCAGACAATGAAACTCTGGCTAAGAGAACTTGGGTAACTTGCTTGGAGTCCCTGGCTAGTAAAAGGCAGAGCTGGGATATCAATAGAGGTCTTGACCCCCAAACACAGGCTCTTTCTTCCCTACATGATCTGTATTTCAAAGGACCTGGGAGAGAAACCATTAAGACAAAATCCCAAAAATGACACCTTTGAGGCCATAAGAATAATATTCTACTTTGGATATTACCTGACAATGCTCTGATAGCCTCATTTCTGTAGGTGCTCGCAAGCCATTTGCAGACTTTAAAAATTCATTGGCAGCTATACTTGGTGGTCTTTTCTATTTCTTGTTCTTTTCTAGGGCCCTTAGGAACCACTTTCGAAATTTTGTTTTTTTTTAAGAATGGATGGGAAGCTTCTAGACAGAACTACTGAAATCAATGCCTTTCACCAGGTGAATTGAGTACTGGGCATCTTTCAAGGGCTCAGTAAACTGAGCTCCTAGGCAGCCAGGCCTCGCCTGTGCCTTGCTTTTACCTGCTGAGTATAGGGGAGCTTGCTGGTGAGCCAGCAGGTGGCTCAGCTCCCTCCAATGTTGGGAAGCTGTGGTTATCACCCTAGAGACTTTTTTCAATCTTTCTGGATACAGTTGACACCCTGGAAAAGGCTGTGATCTTGTCCTTTTTGACTGTCTCCTTGTCACTTTTTATGGTGTCTCTTGGCCCCCTCCCACTCTCAACAGTTCACTTGACCTTACCATTTAATGAAGGTCATCCTCCTGCAAATATCACATTAAACATAGCGGCGCTGATCAACTGAGAGATTTCCTAGCAGAAAGGTCACAGCTGAAAGGCATCATCTTTCCCTGCTCCCCTTGGCAACGGCGCTGGAGGAGAGGGCTTAGGGGAGGCTAAGGTGCCCACTCAGTGAAGCGCGTTGGCACAAATGGGGTTAGCATCAGCTACACTCCTGCTGTTGCACTGAACAGGAGCATCAACTTAAACACTGCTGCCATTGAGAACTTTTTCAAATTTTTGCCCTGGTGGAAGGGGCAGTTCACATTGAGAGCCAACAGCTTCCAAAAGTTGCTTCTTTCGATGCTTAGGCTTAATGGACGAGTCGTTAGACAACTAAAGCTGCAAAGAGCTTTCCTCTCTCAGCCCCACTCTTCTCTGGCATTTGCTGTCCTGGACACATTTACTGATTACTGAAGAACCATGTGTGTTGGATTTTTCTCCAAATAAAAGACCAAGGGTTACCAATCCATTCCTAAGTGGTGAACACGGCCACAGGGATGGTTCTGAACAGGATAAATAGTACCTAAAGATCTGAAGCAGGTGAGCCTCTAAGCTTTGGGCGACCCAAGCATTGGGTTCCCCTGACCCCCAAAGATGAAAGATTAGCCAAGTAGGAGATGTGCTGTGCTGGCCACAGACACCTTTGGGCTTGTGTGTCTTCCTAAGACTTTTGGGCCAATACCATCGGATTGCTATGTCTTTCATTTCTTTTCACAAATACCTTAAGTGCCGGCGCTGCCCCCCGTAGAGTTTCCACCCTGCCAATACAATCCTAGCAGACTAGTTGTCTCCCACTATAAAGCAACTTTGACGTGCATGAGGGAGAGAATCTGAAAGAGGACTCGTGTTGAATCTAAGGTGATAGATTCCAACAAAAAGTGATGCTTTAATAATGACACAGAAATAAAAGATTAACAGGGAGGGGCAGATCATGAGTCTGGTTCTAACCCACGATAACTGTGTAGCATTTCCACACTAAGAAGACCTCATTGACTCTTCTGGGCTTAAGATTCAGCCATGTCTACCTTCCAGAAAGAATTAACATGAGGCAACCATGATTACTGGGGGAGATTTGGGTGGTATCCTGCCAGTTCCCTTGGGCGCAGGATGATCATTTGCTATACTGTCTGGCTTTGTGGTTCTGTGCATCAGCTGGAACCTCACTGCACAAAAATCACTGGAGAACAAGAAGGCCTCACTGGACTTTATCCAAAGGGAGGTAGTCACTGCAGGTCTAAAATTCCTTATAATAAGACTGTGGCACACTTCAAGAACCTGGCCCCAAGGATGGGGTCATAGCCAGATAGCCAGGTACCGTGTGTGTGTGTGTGTGTGTGTGTCTATGTGTTTGTAGGTGCATTTGCTTTGTTCTTGTTTTTTGGTGTATGTTTGCAGATGCATTTGTGTTGTGAATGTTTGTGGTGTATGTGTGTTTGCAGATGTGTTTGTGTTTACTTGTTTGTGGGATGTGTTTGCAGGTGCCTGTGTGTTGTGTTTGGGGGGTGCGTTTGCAGCTGCATGTGTGTCGTATGCATTTGTGGGGTATGTGTATTTGCAGCTGCATGTGTGTTGTACGTGTTTGTGGGGTGTGTGTTTGCAGGTACATACATGTTTGTGGGGTGTGTGTGTGTACATGTGTGTGTGAGGAGAGATGATACTGTTTACACTAAACATGCTGTATTGAGGCTAGGGGCCTCCCCCTTCACAACCTCCACCTGAGACAGGCCTCAGAGAGGTTGCCTCCATTTTTCTCTCGTCTCCTCCTCAGGAAGTGCCAACACAGTATGTTTACTTCTGTCAGGGCCAGTCGCCATGCAGATGAGCAGGTACAACCACAGGGTGATAGGGACTGTAGCTTTGTCCAGCCCAGGACACAGCTCTCTCCTCCGGTTCTGGATTCCTTGCTCAGTCAGCCGAGTGCACCTATTTCCATCTCGAGTCCTGGTGACCTGGTTCCCTGAGAAGTTTCTGTTCTCCTGCTTCACTCTGCATCACCCCACGGGTCCAGCTGCCCTTGAGTCAACTGCTCCACGGCCACCCAAGGGAGCAGCTGTGCCTGCACCCCCTCAGCCTCTTGTGAGGGTTAGCCTCTGTCCTCTCTCTGAACACCCTTTCTACCTGGCCAACTTCCTCGGTCCCCTCCTGGTTGTCCTCTGCTCCCACCCACAAACCTGTGCTCTTTTGTTTGAAGGGAACTTTTGGAACACAATTCTCTTGCTCACCCAGAGGCTACGGGCAGGAGCCTTGACTCCTAACAATGCATTCGATTAATTCCTTTTCCTCAGATCTCTAAGGGGAGGGCCCTCATGGGCAGACACACCCAGGAAGAGAGGGTAGGTGGCTTTTTCCTCACAATGAGAGCATGCTTGTGAATTACACTCGGAGACGATACTAGCCACAGTCACATCAGGCAGCTCCGCTTTCTCCTCCTCTGTGCATCCAAGGTCTGGCACAAAGAAAGGACCCTGGAGGTGGACTGCAGCTCAGGTGTCCAGAGAGGAGACACCTGAAGGAGAGGAGGGAGGGAGCCACAGATGCTCTTGGGCCACGACAGCCTCCCTGGACAGGACCCAAAGCTGGCTGACAAGGCCTGTTCCTTGGAGCTTGGTTCTAGCTTCTCTTTCCTGTTACTAGTGTTTATGAAAAGCAGAAGCTGGAGTTCCCCAGCCCTTCAGGTGTCTGTGGCTGCTGTTTGCTTTCCTTTTCTGCTCCACCAGCCACACCTGTCTGGGACACTCTGATGGTACTTTTATGTCACCCAAGCACATATCTATGACATTAGTCACAAAAACCTTGACCTCCAGCACCCAGACTTCACCAACCCTAACCAGCCTGTTAGGCAGACAGTGCCCGCATCACCACTTCCCTCCAATCAGATGGGCCCCTGAAAGTTGACCTGACAGAACTGCAGACTCACCTGGTACCCCATATCTGAGCTCTGGAGAACTCTGGAGGCAGAGCGCCTGGGTGCACGTTCCGGCTCCTCCATTCACTCGCCACGTAACCTCAGACAAGTCACTTAACCTCTCTGTGCCTCGGTTATCTATAAAGTGGTGATAATTTTAGTATCTACCTGATAAAGTTGTAATGAGGATTAGGAAGTGACTAGCCCGATGGGTCCAGAACAGTGCTTGGAAAATGCCAGCTGTTATTTTGGCAGTAGAAGCAGCATTAGGGCCATGCGTATCCCAGTATACCTGCTGAGATAGCTGACCACAAACAACTTTCCAGAGCAGAGGTCACCACTGCTTGCTTTGAGCCAGCTAATCCATGGGTGAAATATCATCTTCCCTATGCATAAATGCATACCTCACTTCCTGCTGAACTATGGCCAGGCTGCTCCCAAAGACGTCCACCCTGCCCCTGTCCCCATTGGGACTAAGAGTGGCATTCCTTTAGTAGGGCAGAGTCCCTCTGGCTTCGATCTGGCTGTCACTTTCCAGCTGCCACTGAGGTCTGGCTGGGGGTGAGCCAAACACAAGGAGTTGGGTGTGTGTAGAGCGTCACTGCACCTGGCCAAGTTGCCCCTGAGGCACGCCAGGGATGGCCTTTGTTCCCCAGGTGGTGAGAACTTGGCTGTCCTAGAGACAAATTGTGAGGAGATTCCTGACCACTCCAGTGGAGGAGAGGTGAAGACGATGGGGAGAATCGTTGGTCACTTGCTCCACTTGGCTCTGCAACATGTCACGTCTATTGATCTTCAGCTGAAACCTGCTAGCTGGTGGCCCACTGCAGAATGAAACGGTCTTCCCCATCAGGAGACCACCTCTAGTTTCATTGAATCTGTGGAACTTTCCTTTATGTCTATGAAATTATAGGCTTGTGGTGTGGGGGTGGGGAAACACATACTAATCCTATCCCAGGTTCATTGAACTCAAATCTCTGCAGATGGAGCTCAGTTTCCCCTCCTTGTTTCCGATGCACCCCCTGCTTGAAGACCACAGATTTGTGGGAATTGTCTGAACTTTAGGGGTCTGGAGGCAGATGGTCACTTAGTACAAGCCCAGTGGCTCTGTGAAAAGGTGGACAAAAACTAGCATGTCTCTGTCCACTCTAGTTTTCCGAGAACTGCCCGAGGAAGTCAATACTTAGATTGAGATGAAAACTGTCACCCCATCTTTACTAGCTAAAGGCAGATCCCATGGTAGATAGATTCCCAGCCTCCGTTCTGCAGGGCCATATGCTGAGATGGGTGCCACCACCTGGATGGGGGATCTCTGAGTGTCCAGGTTGGGGCGTGCCCTGGTCTGAGTGCAGAGCAGCTGGTGCCAGGAAGGGACCGATGGCCTGGCTGTGAGATAAAGTGGGAGGCACAGGAAAGGTGCCTGCTGGGCTGCTGGGAGTGCGGCCATAGACGGATGGAGACAACCCCTACGGCTTCCACCCCTCTCTAGGAGCCTGGGTTCTTGGCAGGCAGCCTGGGCCCCCCTCGGTCTTCCTCTCATCCTCCAGCACGCAGCTCGCTGGATGCTGTGTGGCAGCCTCAGGCATAAATGAGAACATGTGGCTGAGATGTTTCCCATGTGGCCTGGGAGGTGGACTCAGGACTCACACAGCGTGAGCCCAGCTCTGGGAAACGAAGCTCACCCTCAGGGCAGGGCTAGCGGGGGGAGCTGACGCTTCATAGTCCAGGCCAGCACAGGCCTCCTCGGAGGGTCTCGTGGGAGAGGAGCCTTTGAGGGGCGGGGGCCAGACACTCACCATACTTCAGAACATAAGGCGCTTCACAGCCACATCCTCTGAGGGTGGGGCCGGGGGACAGTGAGGACTGAACATCTGTGAGGTGCCACGTTGCTGCTCCCAGACAAGTCACAGAGGCCTGCAGTGTTGGTCCCGGGCTCCGTCAGCTGGGTGGCTGGCACGGCTGGACACTCCTCAGTGTCTCAGGCTGGAGAACATCTGTGGCCGCTGTCTGCTGCGTCTCTTCTTTTGAGGGCAAAGGCTCGTAATAGTTATTTGCAAAAGCAGGTGAAGTGCTTTGAAGAAAAGCTCTGAATAAACAGAAAGAAGCAAACCGCAGCTTGCTGTGCCCTGAGGCTAACTGATCCCACCCCTGTCGTGTCATCGCGGCTGCTGCCTTCCCCAGAGAAGGGCCATTCGAGGCTGCGGGGAGGAGAATACTGAACGTAGCACTGGGGTCAGAACACCTTAAGTTGAGCCCTAATCTGACTCTTACTGACTGTGTGACCTTGGCTACGTCACTCTGCTTTTTTCCCCTCAGCCTTCTTTTGTCACCTGGGAAACGTGGGAAAGCAGAGCTACTTTGGTGGTGTGTGAGGACAAACTGGACGATGCTTAAGAGACGTATTGGCTCATGTTAGTTGAAAGGCCATAGAAAGTTCTGGCTTCAGGTGTGGCTTCATTCAGAGATCCTGGGGTGCCACCAGGTTTTGCCCTTGGTCCCCTGGGTTGGCCCTGTTCCTGGCTCTGTCTGGCAGCCCTGGGAGCCTCAGCCTCACAACATGACAGCATTTGGGGCAGCAGCACAAAGCTCGTGCCTGTGGCTCAGTGTCCTGGCAAAGCCCTGAGATTCACTCTGCCTGGGCCATGTGCCCACCCCTGAACCAGCCAATGTGGCTGGGACATCAAATGCCTGGATGAACCTCCCTCCCTCACTGAGTGTTTACTGAGTACTTACCATGTGCCAGGCACTATTGTGTATTCTGGGGACATAGTATCGACAAGACAGGACCAGACCTCTACTGTATTGAGGCTTACATACCAGTAGGGACAGAAAACCAACAAGTACATTGTATAAAGTGATACAAAATTAGGAATTAATAAGAGCTATTAAAAAAAAGCAGATTAAGAGGGTAGAGAGTGGTTGTGGGATATAGGGTGGAATGCTGCTTAAAGGCGATGGCTCTCGTGGAAGGTGACATTTGAGTATAGACTTCAATGCAGTGAGAATAGAAGCTGCATGAGGATCTGGGCACAGAACTCTCTAGGCAGAGGGAGCGAGTGCAAAGGCACTGAGGCAGGACGTGCCAGGCTGGGAAAGGGGGAGCCACGAAGGCCAGCATGACAGAGGAGGGTGGACCGAGCAGGGCACAACGGGAGATGAGGTGGAGAAGTGGCAGAGGCCACGTGAGGCCAGGCCCTGCCGTCCACAGGAAGGAGACAGAGCTTTGTTGTGACCCTGTTGGAGAGTCTGGAGGCTTTTCAAAAGGGAAGAGACATGACTTGAGTTAGGTTTGTAAAAGATCTCCTTGCTGCTTTGTGGAAAGGGGCAGGGGAAGCAGGGACAGACAATAGTGGCCGGGACAGAGGTGGTGGTAGAGCTGGTGAGACGTAGCTACATTCAGGATTGTTTTAGGTCATGGGTCTCATCTCTGCAACCAGAGCCTCATGACCTTCCCAAATGAAAATTAGGGGCTGTTGCCAGAAGTAGTGGTGACAGTTGCTTTCGAACAAAAAGCAAGAATTTTTCATTACTTTCACCATCTATAGTTTCATGCAATTTTTCCTTTTGGGGCTGTATTTTCACCATCATTAGCTTTGTCTGGGTGGGGGACTGTATCTCTAACCTCTTTTCCTTCCTCCTGGGCCTAGAATCACTTCGAGGAATTTTAGAGATGATGTGGTCCAATCCCAACCTCTTTACAGATGAGAATCGTGAGGCTTAGAAAAATTCTGGGATTGTGCAGTCCCTCAGCTAACTGGAGCTGGAACCAGGATGCAGCTCTCCTGGTTCCTAGTGCTGGCTTCATTCATAGAACAAAGGCTCAGCTCAGGATGCTGCCAAGGACTGGTGGGGGTGATGAGAGAGGGTCTAACCCTCCAGCAGTCTCCACTAGCACCCCCCCAATAACCAGTGTGCTCCATAAACAGCGGCCCTGCCCCCATGTCCCTCCATATAGAAGTCCTGGAGAGGCCCCTACACAGAGTCACTGGCTTTTCTTCAGAAACATGAATGAGTCAAGAGTCCAGGCCATAAACGACAGGCGCACAGATGGGAAACACCAGCGTAGTTCCTTATTTTTATTGTTATTTTTTTGGAGGAAGCTTTATTTGAAGTACAGGCTTTCTGTTCCTGCTGGGAGAGCTGCCAGTGGACAGTTCATTGCTCCTGAGCCAGAGGGGCCAGTGTGCGTCTTTGAGGCCGAGCTGCAGTGCTCAGTCTATACAGCAAGATGAATGGGCTGCTTCACGGGAGCGGAACCAGCAAGCATGGAACAGCCTGGGGGGGCCTGCCCGGAGTCCTCCTCCAGACTCTTGGTGTGTGCTGGCCGGCTCCCGTGTGCCAGAGGGAGCCTGGGGACAGCTTGCTTTTGTACTCAGGGCCAGCACGGTGCCTGGGGCTCAGGAGGAGTCAGTTCACATACTCTGCTCAGTGCAGAGCAGGGCCAGCATGGCTGCACCCCCTGATACGTGCACTGGCCGGGCAATCGCACCTGTCCTCAGAGCCATCTCCTGGGTGACAAGGTGCGCCTGGAGTCACGAGAGGGAGATGGGCTGAGCAATCTGTAGTTCTTGTCAACAGCATTGCAGTGGACACACTCTATCTGTGTGTGTGCATGGGTTTAATTTTCTCCTAAGGAAAATAATCCAGTCTCTCTTTAATCAGTAACCGCTGTGGTAAGGACAAGCCATCACAGAGGCTGGTGGGAGTGGTTAGTGGGTTTAATCATGAAAATGGCTGGGCTGTCCTCTCTAAGGAGGGCACGAAATGACGCCTTGGATGGCTTTCTCTCTGTGCCCAGAGGCTCATCCTCATTTCGGTGGGGAGCCAGCTGGCTGTGCAGGGCTGCTGTTTCTCAGTGTCTGTGCGGGCTGAGGGGACAGTCAGAGAGGCATAAATAGCCAGTAACAAGCTCCACACGAGCCTATTATTTGATAGAAGCTCTCCTGAGACGATCAAGGCAAGAGGAGCAGTATGTCTGGTGTGAGGCAGAGGAGCAGAGAGCGGAGGCCCGCCCGCAGGACACAGCCGTGCCTTCCTGCACTGATCAAAGACCCCCTTTCTCGTGGGCCAACTGAAACCAGACAGACAGAAGCGGACGTGGCGCTGCAGCAGGGGCGCTGGCGGTGGGAGGCGCATGGGGGGCCGAGGAGCGAGGGAGGGGCTGCCGAGGTCTGACCCGGGGGAGGTGGTGAGTGAGGGGTCCTGTGCGCCTGCCTGGTTCTGATTTAGCAAAGAAGTGGTGGGCGCGCACATGATGCCCACTCGCTTCCTGCTCTGGCCTTCAACAGGGCTTGGGGTTGCCCCTGTGGGTCCATGCAGGCGTGGGCTTCAGGATAGCACTGTCCATGACGGCTGCCGACGGGGAAAGCACGCTGCCAACAGGGAGAGCACAGCGGAGAAGTCACCCCCCACCGAGAGTGCCCAGGAGGCTGCAGCTGGAGAGGGGATCTGGTCCTGCTCTGACCTTCCTCCCTGTCATTCTGGCCAGGCCCCCTGCTCAGCCAGCGACGACTGGCTCCTGGGCCTCCTCTCGGCCTCTCAGCCCTCACCCCAGCACTGTGTGGAGCCTCTGCAGCTGCTAAGGACATCCTCAGATGCTTCTTGGGTGTGTGCTCCTATGTTTTCATCTTAAAATTTTCCTCCTTTCCTGTCTAGATGGAAAGCACGTCCAGGTGAAGGGCTGGCTGGCATCTTCTCTTTCCCCATCTGCCCCCACACCCAGGGAGAGCTCTGTCTGAAGCAGCCCGCCTCCTTCTCTAAGCCATGTGTCCTAGAAGCCTTCCCACCTTCCTTCTCACACACAAACTGCACACACCTGCAGGGAACAGACCGTTTTCTAAGCATGCTGTACTCAAGTATTTCCCTTTACTCAATTTCAGCTCCCACAATGTGTGTGTTCATGTGTTGGCCAATTTTTGCCTTCCTTAAAAACAAATCACCTCTCACATCTCTGCTTGCCTCACTGGGAGACCCATAGGTGACATAGTGAGATCTCACCCCAAAAGGTGTTAAATTTGCTGCAGATATTGTTTAGAGAGCAAATCTGAAATGTCCAGAGGTAACAGCACCCCAGAGACTCAGCACAAAGGGAATCTCTCTTGAAGGAAATCAGTTGCTGTCATTTTGGCCCCACATGTGGGACACGTGTGACACAAAAATGCCAACTGTCTTTCTCTGGGAACCACCGCATCAGAGGTATGTCTGTGGCCCTCCCCTTGCAGATCAGTTTAATTACAGGCATGGAGGCCCATTGGGGGTAGGGAGCAAACTGGGAACCTTGGGTTTCAATAAAGCCCAAACTGCTTTGAAATCCAAATACAGCCAACCTTCAATTATCCACACTGAGGAAAGGGAGCGTGGATAATCCTGAACAGCAGATGATTAAAAAATCATTTCTTTGGGCTTTGGGGAGGTACCATATGCTATTTGCACCAGAGCAGCAAAATTTCCTCTCTAGTTGTGTTTTTCTGAGATGAACATTGCAGTGAGCTTGCATTTCTCCTCATGTGCCAGCTGCCGACAGAGGGGGTCGGACAGAGGATTCTGTTCTAAAGCACATGAAGTGGCAGGACTGGCAGGGGATGCCAGCGCTAAGCACTGATGGAAAACCTGGGGCTCTATGTCTTCTCTCTCTTAACTTGAGAGGGACAGGGGAGAGAGGAAATAAGAAAGTAAACCAACGAATTAAAAACAACTCCAAATGGGGTCGCCAATACCAGAGGGTAAATTCTGCTGGGGCGTCAGCTGCCTCTCGTCAAGCTTCTCGAGCATACACATGCTGATTCTGTCACACAAGCCACTTCTTTGGAACGCCATGGAACATGACTAGCGCTCACCTGCCTCCTTGCCTTTGCTTGTGTTGTCCCACCTGCCTGAAATGCCCTTTTCCTCTCCCTGTCCCAATTTCATGTCAAGACCCAGCCCAATTCTAACCTTCTCCATTCACAGCCATTGGAAGCAACCCTCTTCCTCCTCTTCCTCTCGCCTCCTGAACTCCCATAGCATAGTATTCTCCGTTTCAACCTATTTGGAGTGTAAGCTGTGTGAGGCAGGAACAGGTGCTGTCAGCCCTCTTGGTGTCCCTTTCAGCAACCTTGCACAGCGTTTGGTACATGGAAGGTGTCACCTACTGGAAGACAGACTAAATCCTGCAGGAAGGTGTGAAGAACTAAACCAGCAATTCTCAGGCTTCAGTGGCCTAAGACTCTCCTGAAGGACTTGGTGAAAGACATTCCTGGGATTGGCCCCCTGAGACGCTGCTTCAGTAGGTTGGTGGAGCTCAGTTAGGCATTTTCCACAGGTGACTCTGACCACTGGGGAGTTGGATGTAAACACACATGTCACCAGCGCTCACACACTGCAGAACTTCCATTCTTGTACTCCGTTCACAAAGATGAAGCCACAAGGTTAAAAACAGGGACACTGAGAAACACACTGGGGTTATTACTGTCATCTCATACTTCCTCATGATTTCAGCATTTTCTTAAATAGAAAAAGACTGCATAGAGGTTAAAATAGTGCTGAGGTTTGCAACAGATTCTCCATATTTCCTTGATCCAAAGCTGCATGCTTCCCCACTTTTTAGCATCTCTGACATTGGGGTGCAGCTTGCAATTGGTGGTGCATTACAATCGGCATTGTGGTGCAGCACAGGTAGTGCTCATGCTGACTGGGTCCTAGCTCCGTGCACCACCATTTCAAATGACTTATGTGCATTGCTGGTGCTACATGTGTTGAGCTTAAATGACTGCCATTTAAGTCATTTCAAAAAGATTATGATTTGGTATTGAAATGAAAAATTATTTCGTACACAGAAGATCATGAAGACAGCGGCAGGGCATAAATTTGATATTAATGAAACAAACAGTTGTTGGAGGAATAATCGCACTTCCATACTTTTTGCCAAGAAGCAACCAATTGGATCAATTGCTTTATAACTTTGCTACTCAAAGTGTGGTACTTGGACCAGCAGTGTTGACCTCCCCAGGGAGCTTGAAAGAACTGCACAATCTCAGGCTCTAGCCCGGACCTATTTTACGTCTACTGTTTAACAAGATCCCAGGTGATTTGTATGAACGTGAAAGTCTGAGAAGCATAGCTTTATAGGACTTAGGAAGGGAAGATATCCACAAGCATATAAAGCTGAGTTATGTTTTGTTACCAAGATACGTGCAAAAGAATCATCTATCACGCGCTAGGCAAAAAAGCATGCAAAGAGAGATGTCAGCGGCTCAGAAGAGAATGTGAGAGATAATAAGAGAGGATATCAGCAATTCACTGGAAAGCCAGAGGGCGTTACTGTGTGGAAAACGTGGGCATCGTCCATTCAAAGTGATTCAGAAGAGAATGTGAAGTTTTGTGCAACACCTTAACCAATTTAGGTCACTATGTTTTCCTTTTTAAATATGTACAAGAGGGATACATAACAATAAATGTTTAAATCTAAAAGAGCTCTTTCAATAAGAAAAAAGGAGGGAAGAAGGCATTATGTCATAGTTTAATTAGGAACATTTATTTTCCTTAATATAAAATGTATCTTACAATAAAAGGCATCTCGGATTTAACAAAATCTAAGTAAAAGTCCCCCACATGTCACTACAATTGCCTTCTGCCTTTTCTCTTGGAGTTTAAATTTCAATAACCGTTGTCCACACTCTGATTGCTAACATCAAGATTTTACATTAAAAAAATTGTCTTGATTCTGTTTTTCAAATTTTACGTTTTTAGGGTCCGCCTACTTTATGCCATTAAGTTATTAAGAAAACAGCGTGCCTACTCTAGCCACCTTCCTTTAGAATTTAGAAGGTGTAGGGAAAATATAGGAAAATGATCAGGACCCCTCAGATGTTCAGAACGTTGCCGAGCATTTGCTGTAAAAAGCCACATGCGCCCAGGTGTTCCTTGGTTACTATCTAATGTAATTGCATATAGGCACCCAGGTGTCCTGGGTTATGGACCTAAGTGTAAAGGACTAACAGCTCTGATACACCTCGCTTCTCAGGAAGCTGCAGGAGGCCACCAGGGTAGCTGCTCCTAGCTCTGAATAAAGCCTATTAATATTTTACCCATGGCTCCCAGGATCTTTCCCTATTACCTAGCTTGTGGACTTGCGTGTGAGGGGTTTGTGACCCAGTGTGTACAACGGGCTTGAGGGGCCTGTGAGTGCTAGCTTTAGCTTAACAGAAGGTTAAATAAAAAGAGAAAATATCAGGTGAGAGATGGAAAGTCAGCATGATTTTGGTCCAGACTGACTTTAACAGTGATATATCCTCTTTTCCAATTTCAAACAATGGCAATCACAAAACATTTCAGAAAACCTACTAGCTGTTTCATGATGTTGTTGTATTTGAGAAACCTGTGAAACAGGATCTTTTCTCACAAGTGAAGAGAGTGAGGTCAGAGAAATGAAATAACTCGCCCAAGAAAACAAGGGCAGTCAGCAGAGGGACCAAAGTTCAGAGGAAGTGTCACCCCGACGCATGGAGCCAGTGTCTCTGTAAGGGCAGTTCTGCCATGTGCACTGGGACCTGCAGCTGGGGTTGAACAATCATGGTCAACCCTCCAGTGATAGATTATTTGAAAAATCATTCCTCAGTGTCAGTGAGTAATCCACACACTTTCTTCTGTGGACCCGAAGGTGTTCAGCTGAGTTGCTGACCTGATGCCGACTTTGCTAAATAATGCCTTTGAATATGGTACCAGCTGCCATCAGTTAGCTAACTGCCACGAAGCTTCCATGACATCAGATTTTCTTCCTGTGTAAAATGCCCCCATTTCTTGCAGTTTCTTGGAATTCCTTTTTTAAAAAAATTTTGGTTGATTTCAGTCTGCTTCACCCAGCTATCATTTAAGAGCAGACTTAGTGCTTGCTGAGTAAGGCAAATCATAACTAAAGCTGAAATGTTTCATTATTTTACTTATACTAAGTTTCCATTTATATTGTCAGAGCTTGGGCTCAGACCCTTCAAACCCATTGTATAGACTGGGTGCCCAGACCCCTCACACACAGGTCCATGCTAGGTAATTGAGAAAGATCCCGGGAGCTTTTGGCAGACGACAGGAGCTCCGTCCTCAGCAGCAAAAGCTTACAGGTCTGGTGGTGGCAGTGGCCTTGTGGAGGGTCCCAGGGGCACTAGCAGCAGCAGCAACAGCCTCCAGTAGCAGTAGTAGTGGCCTTCCTATGCCCCCCCCCCAGGGGGTGGGGGGCACCATGGATCAGAGCCACTTATCCTTTATACTTAAGTCCATAACCCAGGGCACCTGGGTGCACATGTGCAATTACATTAGACAATAACCAAGGAACACCTGGGCGCACATGCATATTTACATCAAATATTTGGCAAGATTCTGAACATCTGAGGGGCCCTGACTATTTTCGTGTATTTTCCCAACAGTGCTCTTAAGTGACTGACTCCGGGCCAGACTCCCTGGGTGACATCCCATTGTTAACCTTTGACCCTGCCTCATGGCCTCACCATGATAACTTGCTCCCCAAGAATCCCACTGCTTTCTAATTAAGTCAAAATGCTAGTCTAAAAAGTTATCCCTCTTCTCTTTAATTACATTAGTGGTTTTCCATCTTTGCTGACATTAGAATCACCTGGGGAGCATTAACAATCTCCAGGGCTTAGGTCACACCTTCTGCCAATTAAATCAGAATCTCTGGAGGTGAGACCCAGGGTATTTTTTAAACTGTGCAGGTGATTCCAATATGGGTGTTCACCTCCTTTAACTGTCCACTAGCTCTGTTATTCACCTTTCCAATTAAGTTCTTCACTGTAAGCCAAAAGCCCTTCAATAATCTTCCCTCACATATATAACCACTTTTCAAAAATAACTTTTAGTTCTTACAAAAAATAACACACATATAGTACAATCCTTAGTTTTGCAAGTATATCCACACAAAGAAAAGGAACTACAAATCACCAGTGATCTTACCACGAGGCAATAACTACTAACACGTAGATCCTCCAGCATTTCCCTTGTCTGTATCTTGTGCGTGTGTATCTTATTTACCTATGGTTTTGCTGCTTTTCTCATCTGAACGTCTTTTCAATTGAACTTCTCAACAACCTCTTACCTTTTCTTCCTCTGCCCTGACCCCCATACTTTAATAAGTCAATCTTTCTTGGGTCTTTCAATTTGACCTTTTGCTGTGAATCCTGAAACCTCCTTTTATCCTAATGGCTGATTCAGTTCAGAAGCACTAAACATTCTCCTTCTGGAGTCACTGTCTTTCCAAATGCTCTGCCATCTGGCTGCCCAACTGCTCAAGTCAGACATATCTGAGGACATCCTGGATTCCTTGGACATCTTATACCTCATTTCTAACCTACAACTATCAAAGCATGTCCATTGTGCCTCTGAAATATTTTGAGTCCGTATTCATCTCTCTATCCACAATTGCAACTTCCACTGAGGCCACCATCATCTTTTGTCTCAGTGTCCACTGCCTCCTAACTAGTCTCCTTATCCCCAGGCTTGCTTCCTTTTTTTTTTTTTTTTGTCTTTTTCCATGTCCGGCAACGGATCGCAACCCTCAGTGTCGCCCCCGTACCGGACCGGGACCGGCACCGGCAATGGGATCGCAACCCTCGGTGTTGCTCCCGCGCCTCGCTCAGCCAGTGAGCAGGAACCGGTCTGTATGTGGGATCCGAACCCTCGGGCAGGAGCGCCGCCGCGCTTCCCAAGCGGCGCACTATCCAGTGCGCCACCGGGCCGGCCCCTTGCTTCCTTCTTTCTAATCCACCTCCTCCACACCTCCGCCCCTGCCACCATCTGGGTGATATCACAAAGTCATTCCCATTGCTGCTGAGGTAAAGCCCACACTTCTTACTAAGGCTTTCAAAACTGATACGATCCAATACATGCTTAAAATGCCCACGACCCCAACATACACCTTGTCCACAATGCCTTAGTACTGACTGCTTCCCTGTTTGCTCTGCCTAAAACATGCTTCTCAGTCCTTCTTGTTGTGGATGCCTTGCAGGTCTCAGATGGTTCCTCACATCCCTGGAGAAGTCTATCCTGATTCCCTGAAGCTGGATTTGATGCCCCTCCTTGTGCTGCTTTCATATCCTGCACCTTCCCTACCAAAGCATGTATTACTTTGAATTGCAATGGCTCTGTGCTTGGCTATATTTCCTCCAGACTGCAAGGCAAGGGCCAAACCTGTTTTGCTCATCGTGATGTCCCCAACATCTAGCACAAATAATTAGAACATTTGTTGAATGAACAATGCATGATTGAATCCCTTCATACCACATCATGTGATCTTTCAACACAGAAAGGGATCTTTTTGGAATGTTGCTCTCAGTTGCTACACAGAACATTAGCAGGGATTGGGTGGTGACTTCTCCATGGTGCAAAGGGGCCCCATGCACTTTTTCCTGCTCTATAAAGCAGTCTTCCAATCATTCTCTGCTTCATAGCTGTCGGACTGTGTGACAGACCCTTCAAACCCATTGCGCAGACTGGGTCACAGACTCCTCATATGCAGGTTGCGAGCTACATAGTTGTAAAAAGATCCTAGGAGCCATTGGCAAGGTTTGACATGCTTTATTTGGATGCGAGCTCAGCCCCCAATGGCTGAGAGTTGTTGTCTTTATACTAGAGTCAGATAGCAAGGAACACATGGGTGCAAATGCAATTAACATATTTATAACAGACACGCTGAGCCATGCTCAGCCGGATATGAGGTGAGGGAGCCTGACCAGTATGTCTCCATTTTCCTCACAATATCCTTTCCTACTATTTTTCTCTTTTTCCTGGCTTCCTCCAGCTTTGCAACCTTCAAGTCAAATTAGCCAAGTTAAATTTTGTATGAGCTTAGCTTTATTTCTCTCAGTGAAAGCTCCTCATCTCTTCATTAATAATAGACACCATTGTAACCCAAAGCTCTGTAGCTTTTCAAATAGAGTCAATGCTAATGAATATCTGGTGTTAGCTTGCTGTTGCTACCAACATTTCCAACACTTTAGTATGGGGGAAAAGAAAAGAAGAAAGAAAAAAGTTGGCAAAAGCAGAGATAAAAATGCATGGTTTCCAGTGTTTCTCTCAAGGAGTTTGATTTCCTTTGAAATGTTGTCAATCTTTACTGCCTCTAAATTAGCTGGATGACATCATTTGGGGATGGATTAGGTTTTACAGAGTCTTAGGTATATATATAATTTGGGGCCTTCTTTATGAAAAAGAATACATTATACTTATACTATATAAGTATTATACTACATAATACTATATTACTATACTATATAATACATTACATTACACTATATAATTATGAATATACTATTTGCAGGCCTTGAAAAGTGCTTGGGCAATTGGGGGCCCCTGAAAATCAATCTTCATCTGCTCTCCATTTTCTATCTTAATATTTGTAATTGGAGAAACTAAGGCCCAGAGTAGTGGGCCCAAGTATGCGCCAGCTTGAGAACTGTTGGATGACCTGTCCCTCTCGTTAGGGAGCTAGAAGGACTTTAGCTAAATCCCCAGTTCCCTATTTCATTTACACAGGCCCAGCCAGGTAAACACACCGATAGGTAAAAAAAAAAATTTTTTTTCAACAATCAGCCTCTATGTGAGCGTTGAGAACTGTTGGATGACCTGTCCCTCTCGTTAGGGAGCTAGAAGGACTTTAGCTAAATCCTCAGTTCCCTATTTCATTTACACAGGCCCAGCCAGAAGGGTAAACACACCGATAGGTAAAAAAAAAAATTTTTTTTCAACAATCAGCCTCTATGTGAGCAATAAGCTGCTTGGTTTGGAAGAACCCTAGGCTGGGAGTTGGGAGGGGCAGTTCTTGCTCAGCACCTACAAAAATAGACCTGCTTGTGATGATTTTGAAACTGATTAATGTTGAGCCAGATAACAAGTCTTTACTTCACATTAACAGGGGAAAAAAAAAAAAAAGCAGATTCCGAGCTTAGTGGAATTGAGAATTTAGACAGCTATCCAGTTTAATAAGAACAGGCAAGCAGGAGCCAGTGCACCACCTGACTAGTGAGGCTGCTGCAGCCCTGCGGGAGTGGAAGGTCGCTTCCCAGAAGCCCCTCCCAGCCTCAAAGACCAATCTGCTGCCACCCAGAGGCCTTACACCTGGATTTGTCTCCCCTCTTTGACGACATCTTGATCAGTCTGTGCCTGTTTGTGACTTAGTTTTGCCTCCTGACCCTCTTTCACAGATCACTCCTGCTTAAGCAGGTCCCTGAGTCAGTCCCACAAGCTCCCACTTGTCCAGGATGGAGGCTGAGATACTCGCTTGCTAGAGTCCTTCTGATAAGACTCCAGTTTCTAACCTTGCCATCCCACGGTTTAAAACTCTAGTCCCAGCTGTGTGCCTTGTTCCATTTTCCTAATTTATTAAACTAGGGCTGGATTTCACAATCTTGAAGGTCCTTTGCAGCTATATAGTCTGCAGTAAAGTTCTAATAAAAATGAAGAAAATTCTACTGATGTCATACGTAAGCAGGTCCAGTCCATACAAGCATGTTTCTCTTTCTGCAGTATTTTTTAAAGGATGAACTTTAAGACTCATCAAATTTTGATGAAAAGAGAGGGCATACTGTTGGGACCAGACATGAGCCCTGGGGCCAGCATGCCCTGGCTGTTTATGTTTGGGCCAGGCTTATGGCAAACAGGGTGGTACTTGGCCATGAACCATCAGGGAGCTGAGAGAGCTCCATGGGGAGCCTGGATCTTGCCACAACCCCCTCTCTTAAATGCTGGGGAGGGAAGCAGAACCCTGTTATGGGGATTCAGGGCAGGAATTAGAGCTACCAGGTCAGAGCAAGTAGGTTTAGTACTGAGGGTAGTAGGTTCATTTGGAACAAATTCACTGAGGACTTGGGGCTGAGTAATAGCACATTTTTATAGAGCACTAGCCCCTCACCTATGATGGGGAAGGCAGAGGTTGGCATACAGTGGTGCTCAATAAAGGGCAGATTCCCTCCTTTCTGGGTAGGTGTGAGATGTGCCTAGCGTGTGAATCTTGGGAGTCAGCGCCATCCCACTGTCTCCCCACCCCCACCCTGCCAGGCCCTGGGCGCCTGGGGCCCATCAGGTGGGGCCACAGTGATTTCCCTGTGGGTGCCCTGGGCTTGGTGACCTCCAGAGTCAATGTTAGTCAGGCGATTGTTGGGCTGATTGTGCTTGCTAAAGCTCCTTAAAACAATTTGTACAGTCACAAGCCTGTCTTGCAGCTGGATTCATGGCTCTGAAAGAGGTTCTTATCCAGACAGACCCCCCCAAAGGCTGCGGGCAGGGCTGGGGTCACCCCTGCTTTTTCCAGTCTGGCTGCCAGCTCCGAGGCTGCAGCTGGCACTGGGCATGAGGCCGCGCCTGCCAAGAGGCTCAGAGGGAGCTGAGCAACACAGGCCCTGAAGCCCGTGGAGACTCAAGCTGGCAGGGGGCGTGAGGACAAACAGGGAATTATCTTGAGGCTTCCCTTCCCTCTGCTTCTCTGAGGGTTAACAGTGGCAGGGACCAGAGGAGTCCAGTTGTTCCAAACCCAAGGTCTCCACTGTGTAGAACCCCCCTTCCTAACCAGGCCAGCTCAGGGACTGCAGACGACAGCAGCAAAGCAGCCAGCACCCCTGTCTCGGGCCCTCCCCACTAGGCAGGTGAGGGAGGAGCTGGGCAGCCTGGGCAGGGCTGGGAAGTCAGGTTATTTATCTGAGTGTTTTGTGCCAAACACTGTGCTCAGCACTATGCTCCTCTTCGTCACAATTAACCCCACAAGGTGGATGCTCCAGTAGCAGTGCCTCGGAGTTTAGAGATGAGGAAACTCGTGAAGCAAAGTGCTGTCCGAGGTCCCACGGCCAGTGGGTGCAGGGCTGGGCTGTGACCCCTGGTTACATGTGACCCCCCTGTTGATCTTCCACTGTCCTGGCCCCATTCTCTGGGAACCCTGACAGATGGTGTGGCAAGTGGAATAATGGCCCCCAAGAGATATCCCCATCTTGATCCTTGGAACCTGTAAATGTTTCTTTGCTGAAAAAGCACTATGTAGGTGTGATTAAATTAAGGATTGTAGAGAAAGTGAAGGAAAATGGTCAGGGCCCCTCACATGTCCAGAATCTGGCCAAACATTTGATGTAAATATGCATGTGCACCCAGATGTTCTTTGGTTATTAACTAATGTAATTGCGTATGTGAGCCCAGGCATCCTGGGTTACTGGACTTAAGTATAAAGGACGAGTGGCCCTGATCCACAGGGCCCCCAGCCCCTGGGATGCCTCCAGGGGGTCACAGGGAGGCCATCGCAGATCTGCTGTAAGCCGTTGTAAGCTGCCGCTGCTGAGAAAACTGAGGACTGAGCTTGTGTTGTCTGCCAGTGGCTCCTGGGATCTTTCCCAATTACCTAGCATGGATCTGCGTGTGAGGGGTCTGGTGACCCAGCCTGGCATGTGAGGGGTCTGTGACCCAGTCTGTACAACGGGTTTGAAGGATCTGTGGGCCTTAACCCCTAGCCCTAGCAATACAATTGGAAAACTTAGTGTAACTAAAATAATGAAACATTTTGGCTTTAGTTATGAATTAGCCTTAGCCATACAATTGGCATAGTCGTGTAGCTTTACAAGGATCTTGAGATGGGGAGATTGTCCTGGATTGTCCAGGTGGGCCCTAAATGCCATCATAAGTGCTCTTACAAGAGGGAGATAGGGGGAGGTTTCACAGAGAAAGAGAGAAGAGGAAAAGGTGACGGGAAGACAGAGGCAGAGATTGGAGTGATGGGGCCACAAGCCAAGAGAAACCACCAGGAGCTGGAAGGTTCCTTCCCTCGAGGCTCTGGAGAGAGCTCGGCCCTGCCGGCACGTTGCTTGCGGCCCAGTGATACTGATTTTCAACTTCTTTTTTTTTTCCTTTTTGTCTTTTTTACTGACCGGTAACGGGATCGCAACCCT
>NW_007727019.1:464494-465202 GCF_000696425.1 Galeopterus variegatus
AACCCCTGGTAACCACTATTCCACTTTTTATTTCTGTGAATTTGACTACTCTAGGTACCTCATGTAACTGGAACTGTTAAATACTTGTCCTT
Source organism: Galeopterus variegatus (assembly GCF_000696425.1). Taxonomy (NCBI): domain Eukaryota; kingdom Metazoa; phylum Chordata; class Mammalia; order Dermoptera; family Cynocephalidae; genus Galeopterus; species Galeopterus variegatus. The sequence goes on from NW_007727019.1 coordinate 464,587, forward strand.
TTGTCTGGGTTATTTCGCTTACTATACTGTCTTCAAGGTTCATCTGCATCATAGCATGTATTAGAATTTCCTTCCTTTTTAAGGCTGAATAATATTCCATTATATGAAAATGCTACATTTTGTTTATTCATTCACCTGTTGGTGGACATTTGGATTGTTTCCACCTTTTGGCTATTGTGAATAATGCTGCAAATTTGAGTCGTTTTAATCCACCATTCTTTGTAGTAATTTGTTAGAGCAGCCTAGGAAACTAATAGAAGTGGTAATCTGACTGTTAGCACCCCTGCGTTCCTCACTGTAGGCCAAACAGAAAAGCAGCGTTTCTCAAGGTGTGGGCAGCTGATCCCCTGCATCAGCATCACCTTGAGGAGGGGTGGAGGTGGGCACTTTTTAAAAAATACAGATTCCAAGGTTCTACCTCAGATCTTCAGATCCAGACTGTGCCAGGATAGGACCAGGGAAGCTGTATTTTTAACATGTGCACCAGAAGATGTTCAAATACACTAAAGTATGAGAGCTAGTGGGTTACTTCTCCCAAGTGAAATGTTTGATTATGTATGTCTACTGGATATAATCTCTTAATGGGAATGGATGACCTTCCTGGTAGGGTTGTCAG
>NW_007727019.1:465576-468170 GCF_000696425.1 Galeopterus variegatus
GTATGTCTACTGGATATAATCTCTTAATGGGAATGGATGACCTTCCTGGTAGGGTTGTCAGCATGAGCGTGAGACAGGTGTCTCTGAGCTTTCAAATCCCATGGCAGGCAGAGTGGACAGATGATAGAAGAGGCCTGTTGCTTAAGAACTTGCGAATGATTTTTTCACTGGTCTGGGAGGAAGAATTGTTCTTATGGGAGATCTGCATTTTGGTTTGAGAAACAAAATGACAGGAACCCCCTTAGTGCTGAGAGGTAAAAGGCAAAGTCCCATTTTTTTTTTAACAGAGGAGGGCTAAATTGGTCTTGGTGAATCAATAAATGTTGAAGTTTTGTTATCTAGGAGGGAGAAGAGATGAGAGGCTAGGAGACCAGAGCAGGAGGGGATGGCACCATGGTCTAGAGGGAGCTCTAAGGAGGTCATGAAGCTCAGCCAGATGGCACAGGCTGAGCACATGGAAGACAGGACCAGGGAGAAGCCTCCAGGGAAGCAGAAGCAGCCAGAAACCAGGAACAGTGATGTCTGGCCATGAATCTACTTCCTGCTCTGTGCTGTAATTACACACTTTGGCCACAACTGTCAGTAAAATCTGTTACATGAGGCTCGAGTTCAATGAACTTTGCAGGAAAGAAGGAAAAGAGGCTTTGTGCCAAAGCAGAACATCTCACGAAAGGGGAGAGGAGGGCACTGCAGGAAATGGGGTGCAGCGAGGAAGCACACTGTAAGCAGGACTGGCCAGAGAACGTGAGCCCCCTGTCTATGGAAACTCACAGACACGTTGGGGGTGCCGGACTTCCTGCAGTAGGTAGAATGGGGACTTTCCTCAATACCAATACCATTTCATTTAGTATTGAGAGAAACGGTGAGCCAGAAGGATGGAGAACTGTGGAAAGGCTGGTGACACACAGGTGGAGACCTACTTAGCCTGTCTGGGAAGCTGGCTCCAGGGAAATCACCTAACTCCCTGCCTGGGGCTTTGCAACACCTTCTTAGGCCAGTGGGCCCCGTGACTCGTCACTGAATTGAGTGTTCTGAGGTCACAGCTGGAGGATCCTTGGTGAGGGTCTCTCTGACAAAATGGGTGTGTGTATGTTTACTTATAAATGGTTCATCGAATTATTGAAAGTTTAATAAAAGACGTTCTGGAGGTGGAAACTTTAAAAAACACACAAACTTCCCTTTTTGATATTATTCTTACTTTCCCCTAAGTGAAATGCTCAAGTATGTGGAATTTAAATAATTGTTTTTAAGTTGAATCAATTTTGGAACAGAGAGAGGTTTATAGACTCCCTCAGTCGTCAGCAGATTGCTGATTAATGACACTGGAGTCTGTAATTATACTGCTGTCAGGAGGCTGAGTGTCCTTGATAAATCCAGGCTCATCTGCCTTCCCAAGACACCAGGAGAGGAGTGCCTTGATTTATGCCCCAATTGGCACATATTCTCTTTACTGTACCTTAGAGAACTCTCAACTACTTAATGGTTTGAGAGGTCAATTTTCATCTTGCTTCTATGGAGCAACCTAGAATTTAAGTGTCCTTGCCAAAGACTGTAGGGACATAAATTGGGCTTTTTTTCTCATTGCTTTTGGTTCNGTGTCCTTGCCAAAGACTGTAGGGACATAAATTGGGCTTTTTTTCTCATTGCTTTTGGTTCATTTTTCTCTCCCTAATCTCCTTCATTCAAAAAAACTAGGTGTGGCACATTGCAAAAATGGCAACAATTCCCCAACTGTCTCTGAATCTATGCCCTTTAAAATGTGACTTTGCCACTCTTCTGATTAAGAGATGGAGTCTATTTTTCTATCCCTTGAATCTGAGCTGACTTTGTGACTTGCTTTGGCCAATAGAATGTAGTGCAAGCAACAACATGCCTCAAGAGGCCTTTTGGTATTCTGCTCTCTGTAAGAACACTGCCAGGCTTGGCTGCTGGTTGATGAGAGACACATGGCCCATTCCTCCCTCTCCCATCCTTAGAAGCAAAGCCCACATGACCTGCAGCTGAGCCCTGCTGAGACCAGAAGAACCACCCAGCAGAGCTTGGCTTAAACAGCCTAATTGCTGAATCACACACTAAATGAATTACTGCTTTAAGTTTGGTTTGCTGTGCAGTATTACTGTGCCACTAGACAGCTGATATCCTGGGTAGCTACTGTATCCTACCACTGTTCTAGAATCTGGAACTACAGAGAATCAAAGGTACAGAGATGGATAAGGTATAGTTCTGGCCTTTCAGGAGCTCACAGTCTATTGAAGCAGACAGACTGGCAAACGTGTAATTCCAATGAGGGGTGACAAAGGGAAAATTTTTTGAGCATCATCTGTGTGCTAGACATGATGCTAGGCATTTTATCTACATTGTCATCTCAATCTTTGTTGCAAGCCTATGAAGCTGACACTATTACTGACTCATTTTATAGGCGCAGATGATGAGCCCTGTGAAAGTTTTAGGTCCAGACTTCAACCAGCCCCTGGATTCTGCCAGCCCCTGATGTGCTCTATAACATGTACAAAGCTTTAAGGAATCAGAGGAAGGGGCAGCTGGCACTCAGGGGATAGGAAGAAAAGCATCACTGGGGCTGGCTAATGGAGGAG
>NW_007727019.1:469112-471481 GCF_000696425.1 Galeopterus variegatus
GGGGCAGCTGGCACTCAGGGGATAGGAAGAAAAGCATCACTGGGGCTGGCTAATGGAGGAGCCTGGGTCACAGGGCAGCAAATCAGCCCGGGGATGAGCTGCTGCGATCGTGAGCTGGGGAAGCATTTCTCCTATGCAGAATATTCAATGCCAGATAATGCCTGATTGGCAATTTCTGCATAAAATGGATTGTTAAAAATCACATAATTAATAAGAAATTCAGTTCTTTCCTCTGTTGCTTTTTCTGTGATGCTCTTTTAAGGCATCTGTTTTCACATGGATTGTTCAGCTTCCTTTTGAGGACTCGTCCAGCTGAGGAGACTGCACATGGTGATGTTGCTGTATGTAATGTGCCAATCCTGGGCTGCTCCTTATCTACTCTCTCCTCTAACCAGCACCTCCTTTCCTCTGTAAAATGTCCGCACAGGGGGGCATTCAACAGACAAAAAGTGGTGTAGGGAAAATATAGGAAAATGGTCTGGATCCCTCAGATGTTTGGAATCTTGCCGAGCATGACCTAGCCTGTTTAATGTAAATATGCACACGTGTGCCCAGGTGTTCTTTGGTTATCTGACTCACAAAGTATAAAGGACACACGGCTTTGATCCACAGTGCCCTTGGGACGCCCCAGGAGGCCACTAGGGCAGCTGCTGCTAGCTACCTGAGCTTGCATCTGAATAAAGCCTACTATTAATTTTTACCCATGGCTCCCAGCATCTTTTCCTATTACCTAGCTCGTGGACCTGCATGTGAGGGGGTTGTGACCCAGTCTGTACAACGGTTTGAAGGGTCTGTGGGCCCTAGTCTGACAAGTGGGTTTTGACATTTGTTGGGGCTGACTTTAAACTGTGAGCACCTGGAAGGTAGCACCCAGGTCTGCTGTATTTACTGTTCCGTCCCGTCAGTGGAGGAGGTCAGATGCAATAAAGACAGCTGACATGTGTGGAACACTGTGTCCAGGCATTGCTCTGTTTCTATGTGTTGATTCATAGCTACACAGATGCTATTATTGTTCCAGTTTTACAGATGAGGAAACAAGAGGGGACAGCTGTGTTTAAGGCTTCACAGCTGAGAAGAAGCAGAGCATGGATTTGAATTGGGCCATCTGGTTTTGGAGCTCATGATCTTAAACTCTCTGCTCCAATTGTCTAGAAATGAAACCCTGGGGCAACGACCTGGGGGCAGTGGGGTTGGGAAGCTGGGTGGGGAAATTTCACTTTTTACTTTATACACTTCTGTAACTGGTTGAGGGGAGCATGTAATAAAAATGCAAATCTGGAAAAAAAAATACCACAAAATATTTTTTAAAAATCGTATATGTTAGAGCTGAATGTGGCCTTGGAGCAGATCTAGCCCGAGGAGGAAGTTGTCTTGAAGGTGAAGGCCGAGCCCCAGGCCCACAGCTGGGTGGTGATGAGAAGCCGGCCTCTGGATGCTCCTAATCCCTTCCTCTGAGCTCCACCCAGAGGACAGGGTTTGTGCCAGGGCCCGCTGCGGGTGAGCTGTGGTCTGAGGCTGGTTGGTGGTGCTCCTTCACCTGACTTTCTCACATCCCTCCCTCCCTCCCTCTCACCCTGTCTCCCGGGCCTGCCTCAAGTGCCCAGGGAGTCTCATGCTGGACCCAGACTGACCACAGCGACGTCTCTGGGCCCCTGTTGGGCCTACTGTTTTGGACATGCTCTGGGTATTCCTGATCTCCCTCCCAATCACATCTGCCTTGTGTCCACGCCTGATTCCTTAAGCCTAATCTGGTCAAGCTGCAAAAACTAATCCAAGCTATTGTAAATGACTGTCACTATTTTCCCTCTTACAGGTTATTGCTAGATTTCTTTTTATTGGTGGTTATGAATATTCATGAGATACAAAGCTGATTGTCACCACTATAGCTAGATTTTAACAGCGGCCATCAGTGACTTAAAGCAAAGGATGCTTATGGCCATTGCAACAGCCAGGCCTGGCTAGTGGGGGATATACTTAAGAATTTAATGCCTCAATTAATGTCTTTAGTAGCAAGAAGAATTGCTAAGCAGGAAGGAAGAACTAATTGCAGGGCTACAGTAAATTCTATTTTCTGGCAAGGCCAGTCACACGGTGATGTCAACCACCCAATCCCTATTCTCTCTCATCTTTTCCCTTTCCAAAGAATTGTCCTCCTCTCTGACCATTTGCAGAGAAAAGGGGGGCTGTGACATACCATGGAGGCAGATACACAGAATTCTTCAGAGAGGAGTCCTTTTTTTGGACAATGTTTCGTTTTTATAGTACTTTCCTGTGTCTCATTTTATTCGGTGACTTTGCCCTAATGCTGAACCATCCACAAAATGAGAGTGGTCACTTCCTCCTACTGATTCCCTGAAGGCAACACGGCA